>NW_028261389.1:75008033-75055533 GCF_051295495.1 Thamnophis sirtalis
TCGTTTTGACGCTCTGCGCAGGCGCGGAAGGTCCTGCGCATGCGCAGAGGTGGCGTGTGCGAGCAAAGGGTAAGGTAAGTGGATTTCACCCCTGCTCAAAATCAAAGATTAGTGTTTCTACGGGACTGTTTTTCTTCACACAAAAGTTCTATGGGGGTATTTTTGTCACTGGCAGATGGGAAAGTGGGGAAAATGGAAACCCCCCCCCAATTTTTTTTTAAAGGATGAAAAACAGGATTGCATTTGTACAATCCTAAATAGCAATAGCAATAGCAGTTAGACTTATATACCGCTTCATAGGGCTTTCAGCCCTCTCTAAGCGGTTTACAGAGTCAGCATATTGCCCCCAACAACAATCCGGGTCCTCATTTTACCCACCTCGGAAGGATGGAAGGCTGAGTCAACCCTGAGCCGGTGAGATTTGAACAGCTGAACTGCAGATCTGCAGTCAGCTGAAGTAGCCTGCAGTGCTGCATTTAACCACTGCGCCACCTCGGGTCTATATATAGCAGTAGACTTATATACCGCTTCATAGGCCTTTCAGGCCTCTCTAAGCGGTTTACAGAGAGTCAGCATATTGCCCCCAACAATCTGGGTCCTCATTTTACCCACCTCGGAAGGATGGAAGGCTGAGTCAACCCTGAGCCGGTGAGATTTGAACCGCTGACCTGCTGATCTAGCAGTAGCCTGCAGTGCTGCATTTAACCACTGCGCCACTGGCTCTTAGACAGGGTCTAAAATCCTGTGACTTTTGCTCTATCCAGTGTATCCATATTTTCCTTTCCACTGTTCCTCTAATTCTGGCAATATGTCTTCCTAAGTTAATTGGCAGTTATAAATGTTGTGCCTTCAAAGTTTGTTTATCCTCCAAATTTGCTGCAAAATTCTTTTTTTTTTTTTTTGGCAGACCGCTGAACGATGTTCTAATCATTGGAATGACTTTCCCAACGGAAGCAGAGCTGTTTAAATCTTTTTTCGTCCTAATAATAAAAGACCCACAACTTTCCACATCTGTAGTAAACAGAATTAGCAAGCTGGGGCCCAACGGCTGGGTTTGTGAGACGGAAACAGAACTACATCCGTGTTCCACAGCCTTCAAATCTATGTTTTGTAATGGAGTCCAACGTATGGACCAACCTTCCTGATCTGGAAACCTCCTAAGATGGATTCCAAAGTGTGGATTCAACCTTTCTGATCTGGAAACCTGAGACTAAATCCTAAGGATGATTTAATCTGGAAAAGATTCTGGTTGCCCTTCGTCCTAGCTTTAGTTCATCCCAATCAATCTATTGAGGATTTCTTTCATGAACCTACTGAAAAGACAAGAAGACAAAGAAGATTCCCCATGAGATCCTATCAGAGGTGGTATTCAGCCGGTTCGGATCGGTTCAAGCGAACCGGTAGCGGAAATTTTGAGTAGTTCAGAGAACCGGCAAATACCACCTCTGGTTGGCTTCATCTCCCGTCCCTATATATTCCCTTGTTTAGCTCAGCTGATTCGCGCGGCAGAAAAACACAGCTCAGCTAACCAGAGCTGACACTGAGGGGGGGGGGGGTGTCTTTGCTGTGCGCGCAAAGTGCTCTCTCATAGTACCAGTAGGCAAAGATTTGAAACCCCACCACTGGATCCTATTGTTCCACCCCTCTTTTTAAAGGAACACTTTAATTTTCTGTGCCTTCAGGAGTTCCAAATCTCTTACCTCTTCATACAGTTCCACGTCCCAATAAATATCTGAGTTATGAATCTGGCCAAGGATTCTATATTGGGGACTGTAGAGGAAAAACGACAGAAATACAATTATTTGCGTTATAACCTTTCCTGTTGGGAGAAATCACAAGATCATGTTTACCTGCGCGTGGCAAAATTCTTAAGAATTTTTTTTTTTTTAAACACCAAGCCAACCAACAAAACCTGTCACTTGACTGATCATGTCCAAAGTTTATGTCCACTATCAAAACAGGTTCTACGGCTTTTTTTTTTAAATAGTTTTTATTAAACAATATTACCTTTAAAAACAGAAAGAAAAACACAACAACGTAAGAAAAGACAACACATACATAACAATATAAAGTAAATATACAGCCTTTTGTATCGGCATTCATTAGTTATACATTTTTTAAAGAGTAAAACATACAAATACAAATACAATTTTAAACATACAACCCCCCCCACCCCCCCGCGGTGACAGTCATTCACAGCCCAACTTTTTTCTTTCCTTCCTCATTGTTAGGTCTCTAAGCCACATCTTCTCATTACAAAGTTCAGGGATCTATTACAATACCCATGTTCACTTTTAACTTTCCCCATTTTAAGTCCCTGCTAAAACAGGTTCTACGGCTTTGAACATGACTCGCTGATTGAAAAAGAAAGCAAGCAATCTTCTGCTAACAAAATAAAGTGGATTATATAATGAAGCCTTTACTAGTGAAAAATCTACCTTGCAAGGCATGGATCCCCAAATAGGGACAGGAACTTAGAACTCAAGTGGGAATCTGAATTAAGTTAAATAAAAACGAAATAAATAAACAAATAAGGGAGGTTCGTTTTTACACTTCTTTACATAAAGAAGTGTAAAAACGAACCAAAGAACTTCGTTTTATGAGTTGAAAAGTGAACTGTACCTTTGGGTTCTGTAGACAATGGTGATCACAGCAAAAGTGATCGATGTGAGTAAGCCGTAATCCAGGCCCAGGAAAACTGAGGCGAGAAACGCTACAATCCAAATGGCCTGAAAAAGAATCAAAGAAAAGAATCATCCAATCAGCCACAAAGGTAGTCCTTCACTTAAGACGGCAACAGAAGCCAAACTTTCAGTTGCTAAGTGAGCCATTTGTTAAGTGAGTACTGCCCCTTTTCTTGTCACGGTTGTTAAGCGAACCACCGCCCTTGTTAAATTAGTCGTGCGATTGTTAAGTGAATATGGATTCCCCTTGTCAGAAAGTCGCAAAAGGGCCAGGAAGATGGTTGAGATATATAAATTGAAAAAGGAGAACGAGAAGAAACTGGTAAATAAACGACAAGATGAAAGAGGAACTTTACAGCATCAAAGAAAATAATTCAGGAGTTCTATGGGAAATTATATGAGCAAGGTTCCCCTCACATATATATGCTAGCTGTTCCCAACTCTAGGGGGCGGTGCTCATCTCCGTTTCAAAGCCAAAGAGCCAGCGCTGTCCGAAGACGTCTCCGTGGTCATGTGGCTGCATTGACTCAACGCCGAAGGCGCACGGAACGCTCTTACCTTCCCACCAACGGTAGTCCCTATTTTTCTACTTGCATTTTTTACATGATTTCGAACTGCTAGGTTGTCAGAAGCTGAGAAGTAACGGGAGCTCACTCCGTTACGCGGCGCTAGGGATTCAAACCACCGAAGTGCTGACCTTTCTGATCAACAAGCTCAGCCTCTTAGCCACTGAGTCCCTTTTAAGCAATACTTGGAGAAGGCGAAATTACCACAAATGCCTGAAGGTATGAGAGCAATGCTAAATGAAAGAATTATGGATGATGGCTTTAACAGCGGCAATAAATAGACAAAATAATAATAAAACACCAGGGCCAGATGGATTATCTGCAGGTGTATGAATATTTTCAGGATATATTGAATATGTCAATGCTTGAGGTCTAGAATGAACTATACTGCGATAGTCATCAATATGAATCAATTGCCATCTCCCGCGTCTAAATTTTGATCACGTGACCAGCAGTCATAAGTGTGAAACGATGGTCTTAAGTCACTTTTTTCCAGTAACTGCGAACGGTCGCTGTTGTAAGTCGAGGACTTATCTGCAGAGGTGACAAGCTGAAGAAAGGAAGCTGAGGGGCACGGAATCACTCACTCACCAGTTCAATTTTGCTGGTTCTCCAGAAATGGACGATATCTCCAAGTTGTTTGAACATCCCTTTCAGGTTGACCATCACAATGGCTGCCAGCACAGTCTAGAAAAATAATTCGAGAATAGTACGGCTTTCTTTTGCTGGATTCGTTTCAATCTCCTTCCAAGCAGGGGTGAAAATCCTCCCGGTTCATCAGGGATGATTCTCCTGGGTTCTGGGAACCGGTCGTTAAAAAAAAAAAGCTTCCGACAATCGCGCGGATCACAGCTGCGCCCCGCGATCGTCGGAAGCTCCGCCCCCACGCTTTTTAAAGCATTTTTTCCCCTGCCTACTCGCCTGAACCTGAAGGAAAAAAATGCTTTAAAAAGCGAAAAAAATGTTGGCCACACCCACCCAGTCACATGACATCTCCCCACCAAGCCACACCCACAGAACCAGGGGGGGGGAATTAGATTTCACCACTGCTTCCAAGCATCTATCCTTATGCATGTATTTTTTTTTAAAAAAACAAAACAAAACGTAATTTCGGATAAGCAATGCACGACTTTTTAAAAAGAACATTGCAATCCTAATAACTGTAAGCATTCCTGTAAACAGAAATAACTTTTAACCTTCCGGGCACATGTTTTTCAAAAACTAATGAGATCGTTTTTAATGACAATCGCCAGCAATATCTGTTTGGCTGGCTTTAGCTGGCAGCTTTCCTGGTTTTTGTCTTTTTTTTTTTTTCAAAGTTAGCCCGAAACTTTCTGTTCCTGCTTGCTAACAAACTAGCTTAAATCTGTCAATTGCAAAGGCTTTCTAGGATCGGAGGAGAGCAGCACAATACAACATATTCATTGTAATTAAGGACACAGAGGATCCCCATTTGAGCAACCAGTTTTGTTCTCCAAGTCTCTCCTTAAGTCAAATTTGTATAGGAGCTGTGACAGTATCTCCCTCTATATATAAAAGTGTGTGTTTGTGTGTTCCAGCATAACTCTGGAACGCCTCGAGCAATTTCAACCAAACTTTGTACAGAGATGACTTACTCTCTGGAAAAAAAATACTGTGGGGGGGGGGGGGTAAGACATCCCTAACACCCGTTTGGGGTGTGTCTGTCCATGTATGTATGTTCCAGCATAACTTTGGAATGCCTCGGCCACTGAAATGAAAAGGACTGAATTATATCTATGGTGCCAAGTCACAGTACTCTTGAGAGTGATAGTGTGCCTTTTGGATTCAAGTTCTGTTAAGATGCAGCCTGTTGTGCCTTAAAATGGCTTCTACTGTACAGCAGAGTGGAGTTGCCATGGTAACAGCTTCTCAGTACTCCACAACGGGGGGGGGGGGCACCCTCTAATACAGGATTGGGATAAATAGATACCTGGGCTGCGCCAGTCTATCAGCTAGTTGTGATATAAATAATACTGTGTAATTGGACTTGAATCACTGTGTATTTAACTTGAATTTTGCTACCATGGGCTCTGTTCTTAACCATCGGCCGCCTGTAACCGAGGCATTCTTGGTCTGGGGACTTCCTGTATTCAGAAAATAACTTTAGAAAAAGCTAGTGGTGTTTATGGAGAACCACCAGAGAAAAGGATACAAAATAAAATATCTAACAATTACCTATAATGTGGGTGACCAAATGAGGACACGAAGCGGTAAGAAAGCAATGTTCAACACACAAGGGACAACAACAGCGATAGCACTTAAGACTTATATACCGCTTCACAGTGCTTTATAGCCCTCTCTAAGTAGTTTACAGAGCCAGCCTGTTGCCCCCAACAATCTGGGTCCTCATTTTACTGATCTCGGAAGGATAGAAGGCTGAGTCAAGCTTGAGCTGGTCAGGATCAAACTCCCGGCAGTGGACAGAGTCAGCCTGCAATACCGCATTCTAACCACTGTGCCACCAGGAAGGAGAAGGAGAAAGAGAAGAAGAGAGGAAGGAAGGAAGGAAGGAAGGAAGGCTAATAGCACTTATATACCACTTCACAGGGCTTTAGAGTCATCTCTAAGTGGTTTTACAGAGCCAGCCTCTTGTCGCCAACAATCTGGGTCCTTATTTTACTAATCTTGGAAAGATGGAAGGCTGATCTTGTGCCATTAAGGATTGAACTCCTGACAGTGGGCAGAGTCAGACTGCGATGTGGCATTCTAACCACTAAGCCACCAGAAAAGAAGGAGGGAAAGAAGGAATAGCAATAGCACTTAGACTTGATGGATCGAACTGCTGGCAGTCAGCAGAATTAGCCTGCATTCTAACCACTGCGCCACTATGATTCTTTATGGACAGATAAATATTATGGTCAACAAGACTTTTAATTCTGCTGATTTAGATGTCCAGAAAATACTTACCTGTGGCAAAGGTGTAAAGAGGTAACCAATGGCAATAACCACCAAGAAAACTATGATTGAGGACAGGGTTCCTGCAATCTGAAAAAAAAAACACACAAAAAAAAACCAGATAAAACATTTTCGTACGAAAAGGAGCTAGGATGGTTCAGCTTGTCGGATGAACTTTTACTGATAAATCTGATAATTTTCAGTATTAAACCCCTGTACGGGTAGTCCTCGATTTTATGGCCACAATTGAGCCCAAAATCTCCATTGCTACACCAGACGGTCGTTGAATTTTCACTCAATCTATGATCTTTCTGGCAGTTCACCGACAAAAGCGCGCCCGACTAAACCGCGGTGACAAAACCTGCGAGTTCTAAACCGCGCCGACGGATGAGCGCTGAATCGCGCCAACAACAGCGCGGCGACAGAAGCACGCTGTAAACCTAACCCTAACCTAAGGCTAACCCTAAACCTAACCATAAATCTAACCCTTACCTTAACTTAAATCGCCCTTCTGTCGACGCGCTGTTGTTGGCGCGTTGATGATGTCACGGTTTTAGCGACGCACTTTTGTCGTGCGCGCTTTTGTCGGGTCACGCTTTCTGGCCACCGTTGTTAAGTAAATCACTTCAGTGGTCACGTAAGCAACACAGTTATTCAGTGAATTTGGCTCCCCCACTGATTTTGTAGGTCAGGAGGTCGCAAAAGGGGGAAATCACATGACCCTGGGTCATAAATACAAGTCAGTCGTCAAGCATCCAAATATAAATCTATATTTAGTGGACACCACATTTGGAGGCCTCTCCTTAAACAAAGGGAAAGACGTCATATAAAAGTAAATATTTTTCGCACCTGTGTCTTCCCTCCTGTACCTTCCTGAACAAGGCTCCGGGACATCGAGCAGGTGATCGCAAAGGTCTGGAAAAAGGACCCTGTGAAATTGCAGATTCCTAAGGCGATGAGTTCCTGGGATATCATAAGAAGGAAGAGAAAAGAACACAAATATTGTAAAAGAAGATCACGTAGCACGAGCAACCAAGGTTAATTTCTGAATGGAATGGAATAGAATGCAGAATGGAATGGAATGGGAACAGAACAGAACAGAACGGAAACTATCAACTGGAATGGAATAGAGAATAGAATAAAATGGAATAGAATGCAGAATGGAATGGAATGGAAACAGAACAGAACGGAAAATATCAACTGGAATGGAATAGAGAATGGAATGGAATAGAATGCATAATGGAATGGAAACAGAACAGGATAGAACGGAAAATACAGACTGGAATGGAATAGAGAATAGAATAGAATGGAATGGAATAGAATGCAGAATGGAAACAGAACAGAATGGAAAATATCAACTGGAATGGAATAGAGAATAGAATAAAATGGAATAGAATGCAGAATGGAATGGAATGGAAACAGAACAGAACGGAAAATATCAACTGGAATGGAATAGAGAATGGAATGGAATAGAATGCGTAATGGAATGGAAACAGAACAGGACAGAACGGAAAATACAGACTGGAATGGAATAGAGAATAGAATAGAATGGAATAGAATGCAGAATGGAATGGAATGGAAACAGAACAGAACAGAACGGAAAATATCAACTGGAATGGAATAGAGAATAGAATAGAATGGAATGGAATAGAATGCAGAATGGAAACAGAACAGAATGGAAAATATCAACTGGAATGGAATAGAGAATAGAATAAAATGGAATAGAATGCAGAATGGAATGGAATGGAAACAGAACAGAACGGAAAATATCAATTGGAATGGAATAGAGAATGGAATGGAATAGAATAGAATGCATAATGGAATGGAAACAGAACAGAACAGAAAATATCAACTGGAATGGAATAGAGAATGGAATAGAATGGAATAGAATGCAGAATGGAAACAGAACAGAATGGAAAATATCAACTGGAATGGAATAGAGAATAGAATAGAATAGAATGGAATAGAATGCAGAATGGAATGGAAACAGAACAGAACGGAAAATATCAACTGGAATGGAATAGAGAATTAGAATAGAATGGAATGGAATGCAGAATGGAATGGAAACAGGACAGAACGGAAAATACAGACTGGAATGGAATAGAGAATAGAATAGAATGAAATGGAATAGAATAGAATAGAATGCAGAATGGAACGGAAACAGAACAGGACAGGACAGGTCGGAAAATACAGACTGGAATGGAATAGAGAATAGAATAGAATGGAATAGAATGCAGAATGGAATGGAAACAGAACAGAACGGAAAATATCAACTGGAATGGAATAGAGAATAGAATAGAATGAAATGGAATAGAATGCAGAGTGGAATGGAAACAGGACAGGACAGAACGGAAAATACAGACTGGAATGGACTAGAGAATAGAAAAGAGGAGAGGAGACTAGAACAGAACGGAAAATACAGAATGGGGTGGAATATAGAATAGAGTAGAGTAGAGTAAAACAGAACAGAACAGGAATACTTTATTTGTTCAAGTGTGGCCACATCCAACTGGAAACCACCCCCCCCCCCCCACATTTAGTGGTATCCATGGGGCGGGTCAAAAGGCATGATGGAGGTCACACAACCTTTTGGGGCAGGATTTCAACCATGTGGCCTTGTTCACTATCTTCTCTCTCTCTCTTTTTTTTGTCCCCTCCTGTGGATCACTCTATACACACTTGCTTATCCTCAGTAGTGGCAACCCAAAATGGTGACGATAAAAGATGATGAAAGGTAAAAGATAACATAAAAGATTAAAGTGAGGTGAGGTGAGAGGACAAGAGGAGAGAAGGGTAAGATAACAGAAGATGTTTAGTAACACGGGCTGTTAAGTGACTCCAGCTTCCCCATTAGCTTTGCTTGTCAGAAGGTCACAAAAAGGGGCGTCAGGCCTGCAGCCATCTTTTCTTTTGGATCTTTGGCCTGCCACACTTTCTATTATTCTGCTATGCATTTTCTATGGTGGGAAAATGGGATTGTACAGAACTAGATGCTATGAAGCCATAACAACATTCTTTCTAGAAAGCCAAGGTCATCCTTTGTCTTTTGCACCTCTGCACCTGACCGGAACTGGAGGGGTGGAACTGCCAGCATGGCAATGGGAGATTGGACCATGGGATGGACTTGTGGGTGTGGGGGCAGGATCTTGAACTTTCAACTGGGTGGGGAAAACCGGGAAGCTTTCAGATTCGGCTTTTCCCAGATGTTCCAACATGGCTCTCTTAATAAATTGCAACTTTGAGCGATATTTTGCCTTGGACTCTGATTTACTTTCGGATGCTATTTGGAACCCTGACAAGGGGATTGTGTGGTCCCACCCTGCCACAGTCGCATGTGTGAAATTAGGGTCCTAAGTAATTTTTTCCTCAAACCAATGACTGTTAAATTTTCATGAGGAGCCCATTTTATCGGCCGCGGAGTTTTATCCAGGTCGTGAGGCGCGAAGGCTAGGTTACAATGCTGTCACCTGATTCCCATCCACCGCGTAGCCGTGCTTCAGGGCGAAGATTTTGGCCATCGAGATGGTCATGGAAAACCCAACAAGAGCGATAGCGATGGCATCAACAAACACATTCGGGATGAGGCTGACGTCAGGGACTTGTGGAGGGATTAACCTGTAAGAAGCAA
Source organism: Thamnophis sirtalis (assembly GCF_051295495.1). Taxonomy (NCBI): domain Eukaryota; kingdom Metazoa; phylum Chordata; class Lepidosauria; order Squamata; family Natricidae; genus Thamnophis; species Thamnophis sirtalis. The sequence continues at coordinate 75,017,828 of NW_028261389.1, forward strand.
TCAGGGAAAAAAATAATAAGTTATAACAAATTTGGAGGCTCTAAGACAGGGGTGTCAAACTCAAGGCCCGGGGACCAGATCCGGCCCACAATGTGCTTAGATCTGGCCCACGAGGCCACACTGGAAACAGCGAAGAGCCCTCCCAAGCTCCATTTTGGCTGGCAGAGGGTTACAGGAGGCCACTGTAGCCAAAAATAGAGCCAGGGTGCCCATTTTTTAAGTGTTCTGAGCTAGGCTTCCCAAGAGTAGGAAACAAACTCCTGGTCCTGATGAAAAACCCTTTTATTAATTGACTGTGAATTCTGCTCATTCGTATCCAGCAAAGTCTTTCGAGGGAGGATTTACAGTCACAGACCTTCTCTGGCTTGGAGAGCTGCCAGGCCGATATCTGCAAAACTTGGCAAGGAGTCTCAGAGAGTCACCAAGGAAGCGAACTAATGGTCTCCTGCAAACTCCACTCCCCTTTTGCTCCTCTTTTATTTCCTCTGGGAGGGGCCGTTCACCATCCACCTCTGGTCTTACTCCGAAGTCGACCAGTTCTTTAGCTATTCCCTTCGTCTGGCAACTGCGCATGCGCACACTGGAAACAGGCTCCAGCTGTTTGTCTGCCTCACCGCTGTCCACAGGTAGTTGATGACTGTTGGACGGCCCTGGCCCCCTCTCTGCCTCCGACACAGAGCCCTCCTCAGAGCCTTTCCCAGACTCCAGGACTTGCCCATCTTCCCCCCCAACCTCCTCACTGTCTGAATCTGCTGCCAGCTCTGCTTGCAGGCCACAAACACTCTTAACAGAGTGCTCGGGCCACCACAGGATCCCTGGCATGAGTGATGTCGAGCTGGCCACTCTCCGTCCCCCACGAGGTCAAATGCAACCCTGATGTGGCCCTCCATGAAATTGAGTTTGACACCCCTGCTCTAAGAATTCAGGTAACCCTTTACTTGCAACCCCTTGGTTTAATGTCCGTTCAGAATCACAAAGGAACTGAGAAATGTGACTCATGACTGGTTTTTCGCCTTTATGACCATTGCAGCATCCCTGTGGTCACGTGATCAAAATTGGCAACTGGTTCATATGTATGACGGTTGGAAGTCCCGGAGTCATCTGATTCTCCATTTGCGACCTTCTGTCCAGCCAAGTCAATGGGGAAGCCAGATTCACTTCACAACCATGTTCATAACTTACCATATTTTTCGGAGTATAAGACTCACCTTTCTCCTCCCTAAAAAGGGGTGAAAATTTGGGTGTGTCTTATACACTGAAAGTAGCCCCACCCACCCACTGGCTCCCACCCTTTGGCCTCTGCCTCCCAGCAATTTACCTCCTTGCAGCAAACAGGGAAAATGGGGCTTGTGGAGGCTGCAATAGACTATAGCAATCCCTGCAGCCTGAAACAGCTGATGATCGGGAGAAATTGAAAGTGAAACTTGCTGTTTGTTCTGCAAGGCAAATCGCTGGGAGGCAGAGGGAGATTTTTTTTTTCCTTGCGCTAATCAGACTAAACTGAAACAGGCTGTTTGCTGTTTGCTGCAAGGAGGTAAGTCAATAACTATAAATGCCTATAGAACGTTCAAATCATTAGACTTATTTTTTAAAGACTGCTTTATGATTGTTCTAGGCACCTTAACAAAATGAAGAAGCTTTTTAAAATAAATGCTTGATCTGAAGAGACCCGGTGCTATTGTATCTTCTTTTAAATAGCACAGAATAACTCTAGTTAATTGTAATTGTAATTTAATAAATTTATATGCCGCCCAATCCCGTAGGACTCCGGGCGGCTTACAAAAACAAGACTAAAATATAAAAAGTTAAAAAAAAGGAAGAGAGGAAAACAATTTTAAAAGCAACGCACCATACACTCAGTTCAGTTTCAGTTTCAGTTTTGGTTTATTTGTATGCCGCCCTTCTCCAGGAGGGACTCAGGGCGGCGAACAACTCAAAGGGGAAAGGGAACATAAACAACAGTACACATAATTAAAATACACGGAAATCACACAGCCATACCAGTCGAGAGGGGAGGGGAACTCATCAACCCCAGGCCTGCCGGCACAGCCAGATTTTGACGGCTTTCCGGAAGGCCTGGAGAGAGGTGAGGGGCCGAATCTCCGCGGGGAGTTCATTCCAAAGGGCCGGAGCTGCTACAGAGAAGGCCCGGGTAGTAGCCAGATGGCATTGGCTGGTGGATGGAACCCGGAGGAGGTTCCGTCCACCAGCCAATCTTGGTGGGGCTGGACCTCGTTCGTGAGGTCAACAGCACCAAGCCTGCCGGAATAGCCAGGTTTTAGTGGCTTTTCGGAAGGCCAAGAGAGTGGGAAGGGTCCGGATCTCTACGGGTAGATCGTTCCACAGGGCTGGAGCAGCTACAGAGAAGGCCCTCCCCCGAGGGGTCGCCAGCCAGCATTGTCCGGTCGACGGCACCTGGAGAAGGGCCAACCTGTGAGATCTTATCAGCTGTTGGGAGGTATGTGGCAGTAGGCGGTCTCGCAGATTTCCGGGTCCTAGGCCATGTAGGTAATGACCAGCACCTTGAAGCGCGTTCGGAGATCGATAGGAAGCCAGTGCAGCTCGCGGAGGATAGGTGTGACATGGGTGTATCTAGGTACACCCGATATCGCTCGCGCGGCTGCATTCTGGACCAACTGTAGTCTCCGAACACTTTTCAGGGGCAGCCCCATGTAGAGCGCAGAAAGTACATCAATTTTAACAGAATCTGTACAAGTAAGTCTGAAATGTAACACCACAAAGAGTGTATATTGTCTGTACTGTTTGCTGTTTGTTGCAAGGAGGCAAATTGCTGGGAGGCAGATTTTTTTCCCCTTGTTTTCCTCCCCAAAAGCTAGGTGCATCTTATACTTTGGAGTGTCTTATACTCCGAAAAATACAGTAACCACTGCAGTGACTCACTTAACAATTGTGGCAAGGAAGATCGTAAGATGGAGCAAAACTCACTTAACAGCTGTCTTGTTTAGCAATTGGAAATTTGCCCCCCCCCCCCCAAATCATATATGTTAAGCTTACCCGCTAGGAATGTTCCCAACAATATCGACTTTGTAAGTCTCGGACAGATTCATTCCAGCTGAAACTCCAGTTCCAATGACCACCTTAAAACACGCACACACAGACACAAAAAAAACATTTGGAGTTCAAAGGGAAGAATTCTAGAAGAAAAACTGTCTGGCTTAGAATAGAATAAATTTATTGTCCCTTTAAATGTACGCTAATTGGCATATATTAAAATGAAATTTCGTGTAACTCTGGAAACAGATGCTGTGGGGGTAAGATACCTCTAATACACCCTTGGGGTAGTGGTGGTGTTCTGTTAAGATACAGCCTGTTGTGCCTTCAAATGGCTTCTACTGTACAGCACAGTGGAGTTGCCGTGGTAATGGCTTCACAGCAGTGGTGGGTTTCAAAATGTTTTGGAACCTACACTGTGGATGTGGCCTCCTTTGTGGGAGTGGCTTGCCGGCCATGTGATCTGGTGGGAGTGGCTTGCCGGCCATGTGTTTTCTTTCTTTCTTTCTTTCTTTCTCTCTCTCTCTTTTTCCTTCCTTTTGTCTCTGTTCCTTTTTTCTTTTTTCTTTCATCTCTCTCTCTCACTCTTTTTCTTTCTTTTTTCTTTATTTATTTCTTCCTTTCTTTCTCTTTCTTTCTCTCTCTCTGTGTCAGTCTGTGTGTATGTGTGTGTGTGTGTGGCAGTGGTAGGTTTCAAAAATTTTTGGAACCTCTTCTGTAGGTGTGGCCTGCTTTCCGGGTCCACTGGTGGAACCTCTTCTAGATTTGACGAATCGGTTCTACCGAATGAACCCACCTCTGCTTCACAGGACTCCACAAGGGGGCTCCCTCTGATAAGGGGGAATATTCAACATTAGAAATTATGTTTGGTTCGGACATTTGTGAATGTCAGCACAGGACTGGGATAAACAAATACCTGGGTAACACCTGGGTTAACAGCCAGTCCTATAATAAATAAAAGAGAAGGAATCCTGTCTTTATCTTTAACTTCCAACCAAGGTGAGGAGCAAACTAGAACCAAGGAGAACTTCCCTAACGGTGAGAGCCCAGAAGCTGTGGGGGCTCCAACACTGAAGGTTTTTAAGGAGAGATTGGACAACCATTTGTCTGAAATGGCATAGAGTCTCCTGCTTGTGCAGGGGGTTGGACTAGAAGACCTCCGAGGTCCCTTCCAACTCTTGTTATTCTATGTTCTGCGTTCTGAGAGTTCTGCGTTCAGCCAGGGACGCGCAGTCAGGGGAGGCGGAGCCTCACCACTGTCATCATGAAAATAAAAAAAAATGTAAAAGGAAAAAGGCTGAGCTAGTTGCTGCCAGAGTCACCGTGGATGACTCTGCTTAGTGCTTAACTGTTTAAAAAAGCCTCTAAAAAAGCACCCTCTACAGGAGGAGGCGGGAGAACGAGGTGCCTCATCTAGTCTGAGGAGAAAAAGAAAGAAGGAAAACTTTTTCGCAAAGGAGAAAAAACAAATGCTGTCGCTTTAAATCGGAACTGAGCATGCCTGGCTGTGGAATTCTGGGAGTTTTAAGTCCACAAGTCTAAAAAAATTTGAAACCCCTGTGTCAGTGCCTCACCAGCCATAAACCTCACCGCACGTCACTGCGTTCAGCTATGCTTGAAGAAGACCCACCACAATGATTTCCAGTGGAATTGGAACGATCATCTTCTTCTTACAACGGTCGTTGATTTCTTTGCCGCTCAGGAGCAGGACGATGCAGATGAGGCCAACCACTAAAGTGGCCGTGTTGGTTTGGGTGATGTTGGAAAACACCGCAATCAAACTCTGAAAGGACAGGCAAGAGAGAAAGTTAGACAGTTAGCCCGCATGTGCGTGCCCACACCCATAATGCAATGCACCCAGTCCCTGTGGGCATGCACCCACAACCCTTCCCGTGCTCCTCCCACTCCTGCAGGCTGACAGACAGCAATAAATGGATGCAGGGATGGATGTATATGGATGGATGGATGGATGGATTGACAGTGATAAATGGATGGATGTAATGGATGGATAGATGGAATGGATGGATAGATGGATATGGATGGATGGATGAATATAGATGGATGGATGGAATGGATGAATAGATGGATATGGATGGATGGATGTATATGGATGGATGGATGGATGGAATGGATGGATAGATGGATATGGATGGAATGGATGGATAGATAGACAGTGATAAATGGATGGATGGATAGATAGTGATAAATGGATGGATGGATGTATATGGATAGATGGATGGATAGATGGATATGGATGGAATGGATGGATATGCCGAGGTGGCACAGTGGTTAAATGCAGCACTGCAGGCTACTTCAGCTGACTGCAGTTCTGCAGTTCGGCTGTTCAAATCTCACTGGCTCAAGGTTGACTCAGCCTTCCATCCTTCCGAGGTGGGTAAAATGAGGACCCGAATTGTTGGAGGCAATATGCTGACTCTGTAAACCGCTTAGAGAGGGCTGAAAGCCCTATGAAGTGGTATATAAGTCTAACTGCTATTGCTATTGCTATATGAATGGAATGGATGGATATGGATGGATAGATAGTGATAAATGGATGGATGGATGGATGGATGGATAGTGATAAATGGATGGATGGATATGGATGGATATGGATGGATGGATAGATGGATATGGATGGATATGGATGGATAGATAGACAGTGATAAATGGATGGATATGGATGGATAGACAGTGATAAATGGATGGATGTACATGGATGGATGGATAGATGGATATGGATGGAATGGATGGATATGGATGGATAGATAGACAGTGATAAATGGTTGGATATGGATGGATGGATGGTGATAAATGAATGGATGGATGTATATGGATGGATGGATAGATGGATATGGATGGAATGGATGGATATGGATGGATAGATAGTGATAAATGGATGGATGGATGGATAGTGATAAATGGATGGATGGATATGGATGGATGGATGGATAGATGGATATGGATGGATATGGATGGATAGATAGACAGTGATAAATGGATGGATATGGATGGATAGACAGTGATGGATGGATGGATGTACATGGATGGATGGATAGATGGATATGGGTGGAATGGATGGATATGGATGGATAGATAGACAGTGATAAATGGTTGGATATGGATGGATGGATGGTGATAAATGGATGGATGGATGTATATGGATGGATGGATAGATGGATATGGATGGAATGGATGGATAGACAGTGATAAATGGATGGATAGACAGACAGACAGATAGATAGATACAATAGATATGGATGGATGGATGGATGGATGGATGGATATACAGATAGATACAGTTAGAGAGACAATGATAAATGGATAGACAGACAGACATATTCAGACAGATATACAGGAGAGATAAGACAGATATTGACAGATGGCACAGACAGAGAGATATACTCACGTAAAGAACAGAGAGGGGGCCACTGAATCGCTTGATTTTGATCCCAAGCAGATACTTCAGCTGAGAAGTGAAGACGTGCACGGCCGCCGCCGTGGTGAATCCGCGCACCAGGGGCTCCGTGAGGTAAATGGCTACAAACCCAAAACGAAGCAGTCCTAAACACAACTGATAGGGAGAGAACCCACATTCTAGCAACAGTGACGGCCATCGCGTTTGGTTTTTAAAAGTTCCTAGAAGCGTCCTTCCCCCCCCCCCCCCCGTCCCCCCCTCCACGCCTCCAATTTCCTTGGAAGAAAATAAGCAGAATGTTTCAGTCACGGAGTACAAGAAAATATTTGATTAATGAGAATCGTAGCCAAGAGTGACCATGACTGCATATACGTGTGTGTGTATATATATATATTTGTTCTCCTCTCTGACTTTTTCCACGTTGTCTATTGCACAATGTAGGCAAATCTGTCCAATTCAAACGGAAAATTAAGTTATTTTTTTTTGACGTAGAATGCCAGGTTAACTAAAGTTGCCATAACAAATGCGATGTACAATATCTATCACACAAGTAGGCCACATTTTTTTTCACCTACCATTTTTCTTTTTTTGTCATTTAATGACCCTGTTAATCCAGTGGTGGGTTTCAAAAAAATTTTGGAACCTCTTCTGTAGGTGTGGCCTGCTTTCCGGGTCCACTGGTGGAACCTCTTCTAACCGGTTCGGTAGATTTGACGAACCGGTTCGGTAGATTTGACGAACCGGTTCGGTAGATTTGACGAACCGGTTCGGTAGATTTGACGAACCGGTTCGGTAGATTTGACGAACCGGTTCGGTAGATTTGACGAACCGGGCTCTACCGAACTGGTGCGAACCGGTAGGAACCCACCTCTGCTGGAATCCCTTGCATCGGGATGGAGTCGGGGCAACGGAATGGAGCTGTGTATTTACTGGCCAGTTGCCCTTCCCGCTGCCAATGCGGAGTTATATTCAGCAGATTTATTTATTTATTAAATATATTTATATGCCGCCCAATCCCGAAGGACTCCTATATTCTCATCGTGCCGAGAGAGAGAAATATCTCTCTCTACCTAGGATTGAACTCAGTCTCATGATTGGGGGGGGGGGGGAGAACTTTACCACTAGGCCACTGCACCCACTAGTACCGTCACAAAAACTCTGATGGACTTGACCGAAGAGAATATTTGAAGCTCGGGATTGAATTGTGGGGTCATTGGTGCTCTCCTTGCTTGGTCATTTTCTTGCAGACGTTTCATTACCAAACCAAGTTACAGCATCAGTGAAGCGTCTGCTGGAAAACCACTGAGCTCAGAGAACAACAAGGTTCCCCACGTTTGATGGAATATATTCAGCCCAATCTTGAATTGCAAAAAGAAAAAGACTAGGAAAATCAGATTTTTAACTTAGACTAAGGCAATATCGTATTTTTTGGAGTATAAGACGTTCCGAAGTATCAGTATAGCTTTTGGGGAGGAAAAAAAGAAAAAAAATCTGCTTCTGCCTCTGCCTTGCAGCAAAAAGCTTGTTTCAGTTTCACAACAGCCTGATAAGCACAAAAAATATCTGCCCCTGCCTCCCAGCAATTTGCCTCCTTTCAGCAAACAACCTGTTTCAGTTTCTGCACAAACAACTGATTGTTGGTTGGATCAGCCTCCTGGACGATCAGCTGTTTCAGTCTGCAGGGATTGCCATAGCCTATTGCAGCCTCCTCAGGCCGCATTTTCAGCCTCCGCGCATCTCATTTTCTGCCCTTTCCAGGCGGTGGGGATTAAAAAGGGGCCAAAAATGGGGCACATGGAGGCTGAAAATGGGGTACACAGAGGCCAAAAATGGGATGTGAAGGCCAAAAATGGGGCATGAGGCGGCAGCAATCGGCAATGGCAATCCCTGCAGCATGAAACAGCTGATGGTCGGGAGGCTGATCCAAGCGACAATCAGCTGCTTGTGCTAATCAGGCTGTGCTGAAACTGAAACAGGCTGTTTGCTGCTTGCTGCAAGGAGGCAAATTGCTGGGACGCAGAGGCCAAAGGATGGGGGCCGGCGGTTGAGCGGGGCTACAATTGGTGTATAAGATGCATCCAAATTTTCACCTTCTTTTTTTGGGGGGGAAAGGTGCGTCTTATACTCCAAAAAATACGGTATATTGTACTTCAACTTGCTTGATCTTGCAAACAGTTTAGCTCTTGGCCCCTCCAGCTGGGGCTAATGGAAGTGAAGTCTAACACATCTGAATGACTTCAGTTTGAGTGGAGAACAATTTCTCTCTATCCATATTCACCGCAGCACGCTACAATTCCTGTAAAGATGACCCGTTTTCATCCGGAGAAAATCTGACGGCCTGAGCTGCTGTAAGGAGGCAAAATGCTGGGAGGCAGAGGCCAAAGGGTGGGGCCAGTGGGTAGGCGGGGCTACATCCTGTGTATAAGACACACCCACATTTTCACCCTCTTATATTCTGAAAAATACGGTAGCTAAAATCTGCTTCTGAATCTTGCACCCTCTTACCTGTATGACCCCTGACAGCAAGGTGACTGCCACGGCTACTTTCACCCGCATAGCATCTCTGGCGTCGGTCCCGTTGGTCGAGTTGCTGCCCGTCACCTCAAACAATTCATCGGGGACTTCTCTCACTGCCACTCCGCCAATCATCAGGCTGATCACAGCAAAGGTTCCTGCGAGAGGGGGAGGTTTGACGAAGTCGGGGTTACGGGTAATCGCCGACGTAACCAACCACAATTGAGCCCAAAATTTCCGTTGCTAAGCAAGATGTTTGTTAAGCGAGTTTTGCCCCATTTTACGACCTTCCTTCCGACAGTTATTAAGTAAGTCTGCAGTTGTTAAATTAGTAATAGGGTTGTTAAGGGAATCTGGCTTTCTCCATTGTCTTTGTTGGTCAGAAGGTCGTAAAAGGGGAACACGTGACCCCCCACCCCGGGGACATTGTGACCGTCATAAATATGAGTCAGTTGCCAAGCATCTCAATTTTGATTGGCAGGACCATACAACAATCCCAAGTGTGAAAAAATGGTCATAAGTCCCTTTTTCCAGTGCTGCTGTAACTGTGGTCACTAAATGAACTGTCGTAAGTCAAGGACTACCTGAATTGCCAACAACATCAACACATGTGAAAGTAAGTGCTTGAATTATTATTTTTTTACTACAAAATAATGTATGGTTGGTACTTAATAACCTGAAAAATTGCCCAAGAGGTTTAAAAGTCTTACAAATGTATGGTGGAGATGGATGGCTAGTCCTTGACTTATGACACTTCATTTAGTGACTGCTCAAAGTTACACCACCACTGAAAAAAGTGACATGATCGTTTTTCACACTTACAATCGTTGCAACATCCTCCTGGCCACGTGATCAAAATTCAGACGCTTGGCAACTGATTCACATTTACGACGGTCGCAGTGCCTTGAGGTCACGTGATCGCCTTTTGCGACCTTAACAACCATATTACTAACTTAACACCTGCAGTGATTCGCTTAACAACTGTGGCAACAAAGGTCCTAAAAAAAACAGGGCAAAACAGCTTAAAATTAAAATTCATTTCATAGCTGTCTCGCTTTATGACAGAAATGTTAGCCTCAATTGTGGTAATCAGTCGAGGACAGGTAACTTTGACTTATGTAACAAAAGTAAAAGCTAAAGGTTCCCCTCGCACATTATGTACTAGTCGTTCCTGACTCTAGGGGGCAGTGCTCATCTCTGTTTCAAAGCCAAAGAGCCAGCGCCGTCCGAAGACGTCTCTGTGGTCATGTGGCCGGCATGACTCAACGCCGAAGGAGCACAGAACACAGTTCCCTTCCCACCAAAGGCGGGTTCCTATTTTTCTACTTGCATTTTTACGTGCTTTCGAACTGCTGGGTTGGCAGAAGCTGGGACAAGTCACGGGAGCTCCCTCCATTTCGTGGCGCTCGAGATTCGAACCGCCAAACTGCTGATCTTTCTGATCGACAAGCTCAGCGTCTTAGCCACTGAGCCACCAATTGTAACAAAGGTAGTCCACATTAATAAGATGGAAAGGATTTTACCCAAGTATATTTTCAAGAACAAAAGCCACCCAAACCAATAGTTCTCAACCATGGCAACTTGAAGATGCATGGACTTCAACTCCCAGAATGCCCCAGCCAGCCTTCCACCTTACTGGCTGAGGCATTCTGGGAGTTGAAGTCCATACATCTTCAAGTAAGGTTCAGAAACACTGTTCCAAACATCAAATCCATTAAGAGAGATACCTATTGATATATGTCTGGAAGTTCCAAAAAATGTATACAGAAAGACAGGATAAAACGAAGAATACAGGCCAAACACTGGAGGAACGGCAGCCAGCGATGCATAGGCTAATCCTGAGGGAAACATTAAAAGAAAAAGGAAAAAGAGAGATGCACATAAGATTCCCCACCAAATTATTAGAATAACCAGTTGCTAAAGAATAATTAAGACAGTTGTAATTTATCAGTGGGTTTTTTTTTCAACTCCCCAATTTAATTCTCGGTCAGCAATTGGTTTGTATCCGAGTTTTTTTGCAGAAAAATCAACTCTAGAAAGCACACGCAGAAAACTGATTCAGCTGGACTCCTTCGCTTATTTATATTCATAGCAACAGATGAATAAATGTATTAATACCGATAGTAGATTCTTTCAACAGGGTGTAAGTTACAAGCAGAACACAAGCAGGAGAGAACAGTTAACGTCTCCTGCATGCGCAGAGTTAAAAAATCAGCTGGCCAGCAATGGACCTGAGCAGTGGTGGGTTTCAAAAATTGTTGGAACCTACTCTGTGGGTGTGGCCTCCTTTGTGGGAGTGGCTTGCCACCCATGTGACCGGATGGGAGTGGCTTGCCACCCATGTGACCAGATGGGAGTGGCTTGCCACCCATGTGACTGGATGGGGGTGGCTTGCCACCCGTGTGACCGGATATGAAATTATGAATTAGTACTTCGGTCGGTCCAAGTAGCTATTCAGAAGTTAGTGGTTAGAAGCAATCGTAAAGTAAGATATGGAATTAAAACCAGAAATATTTTGTTGGCTATTTGAAAGGGAGTATAATATTTAATATTTAATTTTACACATGTTGGCAGCTGCTGGAATTGTGTTTGCACAACAGTGGAAAAACAGAAATATGTAAATGAATAAATATTCCAATGTTCAGGAATAAATTGACAATTAAAATCAAGAAGGCTTTGAATACTTTTTCACGTGGGATTGGTTTTTGCAATTGCCAACTAACGGAAAGAGGAATTAGAAATCCAAAAGTATGAAAGAAAACATCAATTATGTAAGGAAAGGTCCCTAAAATGTATAAGGAAATATTACTAGATCATTATTAATGCGTAGATAACTGCGGGACATTACACACCCACCAGTGGTGGGTTTCAAAAATTTTTGGAACCTCTTCTGTAGGTGTGGCCTGCTTTCCGGGTCCACTGGTGGAACCTCTCCTAACCGGTTCGGTAGATTTGACAAACCGGTTCTACCGAATAGGTGCGAACTGGTAGGAACCCACCTCTGGACTGAGCTGTCTCCGCATGCCACCTGTGGCACACAGGTTCGCCAACACGGATTTAGGGTGTGGAACCGTGGTAGTATTCAGTGTTTCGGACCGGTTCGGCCGATCTGGTAGTAACGACCTACGGATGGGGCCGCCCACCTGCCAGGCACTATACCGTCCTATTTAGCCACATTTTCTAAGCCGTGCACATGCACGCAAGCCATGCGCTCAAGCAAAGCGCATGTGCAGAAGGCGTGCACTCGTGTCTCAAGTTTTTGGCGCACGGTGAACTGGTAGTAAAATACTCCGATGTGGAAGTTTTTGTTTTTCGAAGTGAAAACTCTACTAACCTTGAGGGAGCTGCATAACTCCCGTACTGATTCCTGAGATTATGTCCCCCATCAAATATTCTTTCACGGGGTATTGAGGAAGCCATGTTAAAATCGGGAAAAAGCTATGAAGGACCGATTTGGCTTTCTTGGAAGAGCAGCTGAAAGGCAAAAAACAACAACAGAAACAACACGTCGTCAGTCAAAAGCAACGAAGCGGTTTCACCCCAAAATAAAAACATTGATTCTAGGAAATGCGTTTGCTCTTAAGGCAGATCCAGTTAGCCCTTGAATTACGACCCCAATCGAGCCCCAACATTTATGTCGCTAAGCGAGAAATCTGTGAAGGGAGTTTTGCGGCTTTTCTTGCCACGCTCCTTTCAGCGAATCCTTGCAGTTGTTAAATGGGTCACACGGTTGTTAAGTGAATCTGGTCTTCCGCGTTGACTTGGCTTGTGAGATGGACGCCACAGGAGATCACGTGACACCACCACCCCCGTGGACGCTGTAACCATCATTAATGAGAGCCAAGGTGGCGAAGTGGTAAGGGTGCAGTACTGCAGGCCACTTCAGCTGACTGTTATCTGCAGTTCGGCGGTTCAAATCTCACCGGCTCAAGGTTGACTCAGCCTTCCATCCTTCCCAGGTGGGTGAAATGAGGACCCAGACTGTGGGGGCAATGTGCTGACTCTGTAAACCGCTTAGAGAGGGCTGAAAGCCCTATGAAGCGGTATATAAGTCTAACTGCTAAGTTGTCAAGCATCCGAATGTAAATCACTTGACCATGGAGGGGGGGGGAATGCTGCAGTGGTCGTAAGTGTGGATAAAGTCCTACGTCACTTTTTTCACTGCCGTTGTAACTTTAAACAGTCACTAAGTGAACTGTTGTAAGTCAAGGACTACTTGTATAATGCTTTGAGTAAGCTAGTCATGGGATTTATGGAAGAAACCAGGCACATTAATTGAGGTGTGAACCCAATGAAGTAACGGCCATATTTACCCCTCCTTGTCTGTATGGAAGCGAGATAACAATTTCTGGATTACAGTGAAAACATATTAGTATAGGTAGTCCTTGATTTACGGCCACAATTGAGCCCAAACTTCCATTGCTAAGAAAAGCAGTTGCTAAATTGAGTTGTGAGCCACGTTATGACCTTTCCTGCCACCAGTTAAAGCAAATCCCTGCAGGCATTAAGTGGACCATATGGTTGTTAAGTGAAACTGCCTTCCTCATTGACTTGGGGAAAGTCAGTGCATGACCCCGAGACACTGGAACGGTCGTAAATATGAGTCAGTTGCCAAGTGGCTGAATTTTGATAGCAATAGCAATAGCAGTTAGACTTATATACCGCTTCATAGGGCTTTCAGCCCTCTCTAAGCGGTTTACAGAGTCAGCATATTGCCCCCAACAACAATCTGGGTCCTCATTTTACCCACCTCGGAAGGATGGAAGGCTGAGTCAACCCTGAGCCGGTGAGATTTGAACAGCCGAACTGCAGTCAGCTGAAGCAGCCTGCAGTGCTGCATTTAACCACTGCGCCACCTGCGCCATGGCACTGGCCATGGGAACGCGACGGTTGTTAAGTGAGAAAAACGATCGTAAGTATTTTCAGAGTTGTTGCGTCTTCAAGTGGTCACTAAATCATTTGTAAGTCGAGGGCTACCTAAGTGGGATCCGAAGAATGGCCAGCTCATTCACTGAATGACACCAAGGAGATTTTGCGTCTTACCGGAGAGCATGCGCTATCTTTTGATGGAGACGCTGAGTTGCTTGGTCCTTCGTATGCAGCTGCTCCTGCAGAGTTCCTTGGCTGTAAATTTGCCTCTCCACATGGTACATGTGTGACGATGCGGGCCGCGTTTCATATTCTCCAGCATGTTCCATAGTACATATTCGATAAATGGGAAGACGGGTGAGGAGTTCCTTCAGGCTGCTACCAAAAGGACGTTTTTATAAAAAGATTGGCACGAAGTGTTTCTTTCTATTTGAGGAAAAACCACCCCAAAAAGCTTCTCTGCCACTTTTCTCTCTCAAGGAAAAGTACTGAAAGAAAGAAAGAAGAGCGGGAATGAGTAAATTATTATTTTTTGTTTAATTTTTATTTTATCAATTTCATATATACATTCAGAATTATATGATCTCATAACTGTTATTAATAATATGTATTTATAACAATTTTTCTCTACAGTTGACAATATACTTGAAGATTGCTTTCTTAACATCCCATAGATCCATCTTATCTTACAACGGTCCTACTTCTTCTTCCCTCCCTCCCTCCCTCTTTCCTTCCCTCGTTTCTTCTCTCCTACTCCCCTTCCTTTCTTCCTTCCCACCCTCCTTCCCCTTCCCTCCTTCTCTCCTTCCTTCCCTCCTTTCTTTTCTCCTTCTCTCCTTCCTTTCCCCCTTCCTTCCCTCCTTTCTTTTCTCCTCTCCTTCCTTTCCCCTTCCTTTCCTCCTTCCTTCCCCCCTTCCCTCCTTCCTTCCCTCCTTTCTTTTCTCCTTCTCTCCTTCCTTTCCCCCTTCCTTTCCTCCTTCCTTCCCCCCTGAGTAAATTAACAAATCATCCTTCCTCCGAACACTTTTTTTTTTTTAGTACAGATTTAGTTTAAACAAAAGTACAAGTAGGCCTTGACTTATAATGGTTAGTTTAGTGACCGTTGGAAGTTGCAACAGCACTGGAAAAAGTGACGGGGCCATTTTTCACGTGGCCATGTGATCAAAGTTCAGACAGCTGGCCACCGACTCATGTTTATGACGGCTGCAGTGCCCCATCTCCTTTTGCGACCTTCTGACAAGGGGAAGACATATTCACGTTATGAGCGTGTTACTAAGTGGATTCATTGAACAACTGAAATCCACTTGACAACTGCCTCACTTAGCAACAGAGGTTTTGAGCTCCACTGTGGTCGTAAGTTGAGGACTCCTTGCAAAGCTGGTGTGGATTTCACGTTTCTCTTGCGGGCCAAAAGGAAAACATGAACGATACAAAAAAGTTGCTCTGGGCATCGCAGGAGCACACAAAGAATGACAGCACAAACAGAGCTAAAAGGACTTTCTTTACGCTTTCCTTATCCGTCAGATAAAGGCTCTTAATCCCATCCAATCACAGTAAGCTTTTAAAGGATTTACTGCTTCTATCGACCAGCAAACAGGAGACAAATATACTCTACAAAAATAATAAAAATAAAGGAATATCATAGTCTGTCCTGCTCAGGTTCAGCACTACCATTTCAAACAGAGAACACAAAAAGATTGAATAGAACAGAATAACAGAGTTGGAAGGGACCTTGGAGGTCTTCTAGTCCACCCACCCCCCCTGCTCAGGCAGGAAACCCTATACCACTTCAGACAAATGGTTATCCAACATCTTCTTAAAGACTTCCAGTATTGAAGCATTCACAACTTCTGGAGGCAAGTTTTTCCACTGATTCATTGTTCTAACCGTCAGGAAATTTCTCCTCTGTTCTAAGTTGCTTCTCTCCTCGTGCAATTTCAACCAAACTTGGTACACAGATGATTTTACTTTCTGGAAACAAATACTGTGGGGTTAAGACACCCCAAACACCCCTCGGGGTGCGTGTTCTGTTAAGATACAGCCTGTTGTACCTTCAAATGCTTTCTACTGTACTGCCGTAAAATGGCTTCTGTTGTACAGCGCTGTAGTGTTGTCATGGTAACGGCTTCACAGTACTCCACAAGGGAGCTCCCTCTGGTAAGGGGGAAAAGCCAACATTAGAAATTACGTTTGTTCGGGACATTTCCCCCCGCTATAAATAAACACCCGGGCGCCAGGTTATCAACTAGTCATTTATAAAAAATGTGCTTTCATTAAACGTTTGTGCCTGGGAGTGCTAGTATATGATGAAATGGATGTTTATTCTGGGCAAACAACAATAAAAAGGTTATCAATATCCTCTTTCTTTTTTTTTAAATCATATGCTTCTGACATAGCCAGCTGATTAAACATTGAATATTCTACAATTCACCCAAATGTTCCATGATTCATTTTGACAACTGGAGCCTTTGGTTCTTCCTGAAACTGGCCAGCCTGTTTTGACCTCGGAAAAATGTAATTTAATTTCTCCAACAGTCCTTCACCCCCCCCCCCGCTTCCCCTGTTGTTTCTAGAAACACCAAAGGCCGTATCAAAATGTTCCTTGGGCCGTGTAAAATGTTCCTATCAAAACTATTTTTTTTTTAAGGCTGGTGCCTTGACCAGCCCATTTCGTTTGGCAGCTTCCATAAAGCAGGAGAACTTTTAAATGGAAATCTTTACCACCCCAAAGTAACAGTACGTCCAAAGCTGAGATTGAGGCTGGGTCACCTAGGATTGGCCAATAACAAGAGAAGGCGAGGGAAGAATCAATATTTCTGTAGCTCAGGCCGTCAGGTTTTCTCTGGATGAAAATGGGTCATCTTTAGAGGAACTGTAGCTTGCTGCCGTTAATATGGATAGAGAGGAATTATTCTCCACTCAACCTGAAGTCATTCGGATGTGTTAGACTTCACTTCCATTAGCCCCAGCTGGATGGGCCAAGAGCTAAACTGTTCGCAAGATCAAGCAAGTTGAAGTCCAATATACTGTATTTTTTGGAGTATAAGACGCACCTTCCCCCCCAAAAAGAAGGTGAAAATTTGGGTGCATCTTATACACCGAATGTATCCTCGCTCAACCGCCGGCCCCCATCCTTTGGCCTCTGTCTCCCAGCAATTTGCCTCCTTGCAGCAAGCAGCAAACAGCCTGTTTCAGTTTCAGTGCATCCTGATTAGCACAAGCAGTTGTCAGTTGGATCGGCCTCCCAATCATCAGCTGTTTCATGCTGCAGGGATTGCCATAGCCTATTGCCACTTCTGCGCGCCCCGTTTTCAGCCTCCGCATCCTGTTTTTGGCCTCTGTGTGCCGTTTTCGGCCCCCACGTGCCTGATTTTCTGTCCATTTCTATCCCTGCCGCCTGGAACGGGTGGAAAATGGGGCACACAGTCTGAAAATGGGGCGTGTTTAAGGCCCTGCAGCCTTAAACAGCTGGTGGTTGGAAGGTCGATCCAACTGACAATCAACTGCTTGTGCTAATCAGGCTGTACTGAAACGGAAATGGGCTGTTTGCTGCTTGCTGCAAGGAGGCAAAGAGAGATTCCCCCCCCCCTTGTTTTCGTCCCCAAAAGCTAGGTGCGTCTTATTCTTTGGAGCATCTTATACTCCAAAAAATATGGTACTCAAAGGACCAGATTTGGAAACGTGATCCAGAGTACATTTCTGAAATTCCAGTTTACGTCAGGCGTGCACAATATAGGTATGTCCTTCTCCTCTCAAACAGAGAAGGACCTAAAACACCCTGTTGTAATTATTTGTACTGATCTCCTAATTGTGGTGTTGGAGAAGACTTTTGAAGGTCCCCTGGATGGCAAGGAGATCCAATCAGTCAATCCTGAAGGAAATCAACCCTGACTGTCCTTTGGAAAGACAGAAACTGAAGCTTTCAAGGTTTTGGCCGCCAAATGAGAAGAGAGGAGTGCTTGGAGAAGACCCTGAGATCGGGAAAGACGGAAGGCCAAAGGATGAGATGCAGAGGTGGGTTTCATAGGCGTTCACCACCGGTTCACCCCACACATGGCTTGCATGCATGCACACGGCTTCGAAAATGTGGCTAAATAGGACAGCACAGAGCCAGGGCAAGTGAGTAGGCCACCCGTAGATCGCCACTATCAGTTCGCCCAAACCACTCCGAACCGGCTGAATAGCACTTCTGATGAGATGGTTAGATAAGGTAATTGATAAGGTAATAAGGTAATGGACATGAATTTGGGCAAATTCTAGGAGGCCCTGGAGGACAGAGGGACCTGGAAACGAGGTCACAAAAAGTTGGACCACAACTGAGCAACTGAACAATAACAAACTACCGCTCATTTCTATAGGATTGTTCCATTTATACAAAACATAGACTCATAGGGCTGGAAGGGACCTTGGAGGTCTTCTAATCCAACCCTCTTCTCATGGCAGGAGACCTTATATCAGCCTGGAGAAATGGCTGTCCAGTCAATTTTTGAAAACCTTCAGTGATGGAGCATCCACAACTCCAGTAAGTAATTCCACTGATTGTTCTCACGGTCAGAACATTTCTCCTTACTTCTAGTAATTTGCACTTCACATTTATTTACAGGGTAACCCCTAACTCCCTACCACAATAGAGGGGAAGAAAACCATCCATAAGGGGTACAGTCATTAAATGGGGCAACATTAAGCGTCTGTACCCAATTTTGTCGCGACAGTTATTAAGGAAGACAGTGTATGGATTTGACGTGCAACTTTTCTCTGCTGGCTTCCCATTGATTCTGATTAAGATTAAGATTAAGATTTAGTTTATTTGTATGCCGTCCTTCTCCGGGAGGGACTCAGGGCGGCGAACAACTCAAAAGGGGAAAAGGGGATACAAACACAATACACATAATTAAAATACACAAGAGTCGTACAGCCATACAAGTCGAGAGAGATGGGGAACTCATCAACCCCAGGCCTGCCGGCACAGCCAGGTTTTGACGGCTTTCCGGAAGGCCTGGAGAGAGGTGAGGGTCCGGATCTCCGCGGGGAGTTCATTCCAAAGGGCCGGAGCTGCTACAGAGAAGGCCCTCCCCCGGGTGGTAGCCAGATGGCATTGGCTGGTAGACGGAACCCGGAGGAGGCCGACCCTGTGCGATCTAACGGGTCTATGGGAGGTAATTGGCAGCAGGCGGTCTCTGATTGTCAGAAGCTGTCTGAGGTCACAAATGATGACCACTTGATTGTGGAACACTAAGGCTGTTAGAAATGTTTGGCAGTTAGCAAACACCCATATCACACTCACATGACTGCCGGAGCAGTTGTAAGTGCAAAGATTGTTCATAAGTTATTTTTTTCAACACTGTTGTAATTCCAAGCAGTCGTTAAACAAACATTCCTAAATCAAGGTCTACCTGTAGTTTCCTTCTCCTGTACTTGGGGTGTCCCCTCCTGAGCTATTAACCATGTTTAGATGGGAACCCACCTCTTAGTTAAGCCAATATATGGAACTCTGCTTCCCATTGTGTTCTCAGGTAAACCGTCTCCACTTCTAGCAAATGAAATACGATTCAAATATTATGGCACACAGAGTACCAATTTACGGTACATCAAGTTTCCTTTGCTAAGTCGATACATAAATGTTGAAATGATGAGTTTTCAGGAAGCGCAGGCATAATTCTTTGTAAGATTTGATAGCCGTTATTATTCTGTAGAGGTTTTAGCTGGAATCGGCTCACTGTAATTCAATGCTTATGAAAGCAATTCTGATTTCCTGTAACAAATATCCAGCAGGAAATGATCTCCTCTAAGAACGTTTCCAGGTTTATGCCTGATGTGCTCAAATACAGGTCTACCTGGCCAGATCCTGTTCAAAGTTGAAATAAATCTGCTCAGGTGTTCGTTTACATTCTGTGTTTATTTTTACAAATAAGGCTACAAACTTGTCTTTCTAGTTTCCCCACAACAGCCCTGTGAGGTGGGTTGGACTGAGGCCCAGGAACTGGTTCAAAATCAATCAGGCAGTTTCATGAATAAAGCAAGACTAGAACTCACCGTCTCCTGGTGATTGGTCCAAAGTTACCCAGCCGTCTTTCATGGCTAAGGCGGGACTAGAATTCAGAATCCCCTGGTGATTGGCTGAAAGTCACCCAGCCGTCTTTCATGGCTAAGGCGGGACTAGAATTCATAGTCCCCTGGTGATTGGCCGAAAGTCACCCAGCTGGCTTTCATGGCTAAGGTGGGACTAGAATTCAAAGTCCCCTGGTGATTGGTCCAAAGTTACCCAGTTGTCTTTCATGGCTAAGGCGGGACTAGAATTCATAGTCCCCTGGTGATTGGCCGAAAGTCACCCAGCTGGCTTTCATGGCTAAGGCGGGACTAGAATTCACCGTCTCCTGGTGATTGGTCCAAAGTTACCCAGCTGTCTTTCATGGCTAAGGCGGGACTAGAATTCATAGTCCCCTGGTGATTGGCCGAAAGTCACCCAGCTGGCTTTCATGGCTAAGGTGGGACTAGAATTCAAAGTCTCCTGGTGATTGGCCAAAAGTCACCCAGCTGGCTTTCATGGCTAAGACGGGACTAGAATTCACCATCTCCTGGTGATTGATCCAAAGTTACCCAGCCGTCTTTCATGGCTAAGGCGGGACTAGAATTCAGAGTCCCCTGGTGATTGGCCGAAAGTCACCCAGCCGGCTTTCGTGGCTACGGGGAGACTTGAACTCACATCCTCCCACGTTCTACTCTGGTGCCTTCACCACGAAACCAAACTGCTTTGAACATACCTTTCATGTTCTTTTCTACCTTTTAAATGTACACACTGCCACAACTGATCACCTTTTTATTTCCTTGCCCACATTTATGTATGTATGTATGTATGTATGTATGTATGTATATGTGTGTGTGTATATATTTATGTGTGTGTGTGTGTGTGTTTGTGTGTGTATGTATATACTAAATATACACACACACACACACACACACACACACACACACATGTATTGTGTCAATGTATTGTATTAACTGATAAAGGAGGAGAGCCTGTGGCTTAGTGGCTAATATAACTGCCTAATATGTAAAAACAGCCCAGGTTCTAATCCCAGTAAGGGTATGGCTAGCTGATGAGAGCTAAATAGCTTGAAATAGATCTATACTAGTCTCCCTTTATTTATCAGCACAATTGCAACACACACACACACACTCACTCAGTTTGCATGACTGCCCAGCTCACAATGTCCAACTGAAAGCAATCATTAAAAAAAAAATCAAAATGACAAAACGAAGTGGCTACCCAGGACCTCAGTCTACAGCAGGGATGTGCAGATTTGGCAACTTTTAAGGCCTGTGGACTTCAACTCCCAGAATTCCCCAGGGCAGTCATGTTCTAACGGCACTGGGAAATGGGACTTATGCCCTGTTGTGGCACTTATAACTGTCACAGCACGCCCAAGGTCATGTGTTCAAGATTCAGGAACTTGGCAACCTGCGTGTGTTTACAATGGGAGCAGCCTCTCAGGGCTGTGCGATTGTCATTGGTGATCTTGCCAGCAGGATTCCGACAAGCAAAGCCAACGGGGAGTAGCTGGAGCTGCTTAACGGCTGCACGATTCACTTAACAACGGCATGATTTTCTTAACAGCCACGGCTTTAAAAAAGGTGGTTAAAACCAGACACTTAAAGTCGCTTAAACCTTGCTTCAGCCATGAAAATTCTGGCCGTTAAGATGAGGACCGCCGGTGCAATAAAAGCGTCTGGAGAACTTCAAACACAGAAGGAAAAGCAAAAGCAAAAAACAGAAGCAACATTGCTAGAAAAAGTTGATCAGTAGAACAAGAAAATAAGTGAAAGAAAGATTTTACAAACCATGGGATTTAAGAGAAGGGAAGCAATTTGGAATTCCAGTTTGTTAATTCACCCTAGATTTTATTCACTGTATGGAAAGGCAAGTTTAATTTATACCTAAATTAAACTTCCTAAGTGTCCCACATTTCTGAGTTTACACAATACATCCTCCACAATGGAGGCCAAAATTTCAGTTGCTAAGTGAGACACTGGTTAAATGAGTTCTGCCCCATTTTGCAACCTTTCTCGCCACAATTGTTCAGCGAATCACTGCCCTGGTTCAATTATAAACAACCCGGTTGTTAAGTGAATCTGGCTTTCCCATTGACTGCATGTCAGAAGTTCGCAAAAGGGGATCATGTTGACCCTCCCCCCGGGGACACTGCAACCGTCGTAAGAATGAATCGGTCACCAAGCCCCTGACTTTTAATCGCGTGACCATGGGGATGCTATCACGGTTGTGTGAAAAACCGTCACGAGTGAGTTTTTTTCAGTGACGGAACTTCAAATAGTCACTAAATGAATTGTTGTAAGTCGAGGGACTTCCTGTACACTGAACCGTGGAATAGAAGGATGTGCAACTCACCAAAGTAAACTATGTTGGATGTATTTTAATTGTGTGTCATAAGAGCCCAGATTAATTGTGGCCATAAACTACCACGATAACTTCTGGTGTGGTTCCTAATTGAAGCAATGGTTTAATTGTGTGTAGTTAAATACTTTATAGTCATCCGATTCTCCGCACACAATTCGTTTGGGTACATAATGTAAAACATATCCTACTGATAAAGCATGATTAAGCAAATTATGCAAGAAAGGAAGAACAGAGAAGGGGGAAAAAAATTAAGAAGTAGCTATAAAACAGTTAAAGGGAAGAGCCGGAGAAGAAATCAGGTGACCAGAACTTATAGAAAAATCCAGCCAGCGACTTAAGGGAAAAAAAACAAAACATTTTTTTAAAAGGAGGATGTCAAAATAAAACAGGCAAAGCCGTTAAAAACCAGACCCAAATCCTGGGTTGCCAAAAAAAAAAAAACCAAACCCTTTTCAAAAACCAAGTTTGCTAAACTCTTCTAAGCTAATCCATCTCACAAGGTAAGACTGCAAAATTCCCGTGTAGCAAAAAGTCATAATTTGGTTTCATAATTCAGAATTCCGTGGCTGAATTTGTGAAAGTGAAAAGATCTTTGGTGCAAAAAATAAGTAATAGTTTTTGTCCATCATTTGTCTTTAAGGAAAGAAGAGGAAAAAACCTTCCTGTAATATTAAAATAGCAAAATATCTATTTTTCTCTCCCCCCCCCCCAAGATGAGTTACATTTGGGGACAAACCTTCAAGAACCCCACATCTCCACTGACTGAGCCAAATGTGAACCGGATTAACACGTGTTTCCCTCCAACGTCTGAACCAATTTAAAGGGGCATCCCAAAATTGAAAAATAAGGCTGAAGTCCTTCCCTTTGCAGCTGCCCTCCAACAGCGGTCAATCATTGGTCAAGACGCACTTTCAAACACAAACCCTCCAAAACACGCATCTCCAGCAGAGGGTTCACAAGACCGGATTGCTATCACGTCTCGGAAAAGGTCCTTGTCGTCCCCGCAGCCCAGGACTCGGGTGGGCTAAAATGACCCTTACATTTCCAAGTCTTGCGGCGGGGGATGGCAGCCTCGGCCCCGGCCAAAGGGGGAAAACCCCACGGATGCTCGTCTGAACCTGCCGGGAGGGAAAGTCCCGTGCAACGCCGGTGCTCGTGATTTTTTTTTTTTGCAATTTTTTTTGCAATTTTTTCCTTTTTTTCGCAATTGCTTTTTCATTGTTTACAATTTTTTTCACTTGTTTTCAATTTTTTGCAGTTGTTTTTGCAATTGTTTTCATATTTTTGCAATTCTTTTTGCAATTTTATTTTTTTGCAATTCTTTTTGCAATTTTATTTTTTTGCAATTGTTTTTTCAATTTCATTTTTTTTTTGCAATTGTTTTGGCAATGGGGGGGGGGACTTCTTATTTGCCAGGGGAGGGTAAGAAGCAGAGCGACCCCCGGCCCTTCGCTTGGCTAGGCAGGGACGAAGCCAGCTCGACCTTGCTTCGAACTAAAAGCATCCATCCCACCGCCCCATAGCCGTCTCCGCATCCCAGCCGAGGGAGGCAGAGAAAGCGGCCGGCTGCCCTGCCCTGCCTTGCCCCCCGCACGCTCCAAGCCCGGCCGGCCACGCGTTGCTCACCTGCGCCGCCTCCGCTCGGCCTGGAACCACCCAACCAGCCGCTGCAACTCGGCTGCTCTCCTCCTCCTCCTCCTTCTCGCCCTAGATCCCTGGGGGAAATCCTGGCCCCGCCCACTCCGCTGGGAGGCCCCGCCCACCGCTCCGCCTGCCCGAAAGGGGGTGCCTGGCAGGCGTGGTGGGCGGGGCCGCGCAGGCCCCGCAGCAAAGGCTGCCGGGAGTGGTAGTTCGCCCTGGGATGAGGGAAGCAATCTTTTGCATTTTTAGCCCCCCTATTTTTCTGTTTTGTGCGCTCTGAAAAAAATAAGGGGTGTGTGTGTGTATTTGGACACCTTTTTTTAGGGGTCCCTTCGAAAGGGGAGGGGGGATATTTGGTGGAAGTGTGGGGGTGCAAAGGGCTGCTCCGGATGGACCCAAATCAAGCCTTGGAACCGCTGTCTGCAACGAAATTTCCCTTTAATGCAGGGGCGGAAATAAACAAACAAATAAAACACATGCATACATATATAAGTAAATAAATTAAATGAATAAATAAATAAGTAAATATATACATAAGTAAATAAGTAAATAAATAAGTAAATAAATAAATAAGTAAATACATACATAAGTAAATACATACATAAGTAAATAAATAAGTAAATACATAAGTAAATACATAAGTAAATAAATAAATAAGTAAATACATACATAAGTAAATAAGTAAATAAATTAAGTAAATAAATAAATAAGTAAATACATACATAAGTAAATACATACATAAGTAAATAAATAAATAAGTAAATACATAAGTAAATACATAAGTAAATAAATAAATAAGTAAATACATACATAAGTAAATAAGTAAATAAATCAAGTAAATAAATAAATAAGTTAATTAATTAATTGGATTTTTTTTAAATCGGATTTTTTAAGTAAATAAATTAAATAAATACACAAATAAATAAATAAGTAAATGCATACATAAGTAAATAAATAAGTAAATACATAAATAAGTAAATAAATTAAGTAAATAAATACATAAATAAATAAGTAAATAAATAAATAAATTGGATTGTTTAAAAATGGATTTTTTTAAAATTTAAAGCAGTTTTTTAAAAAAATTTAAATTGAATTTTTATTTTTATTTTTATCCAATTTATTTTAATAAAACGCTTTTGGAGTAAAAAAAATCTATCTAAAGATAAGATAGATTTTTCCATTTAAGATGCATGAACCATTTAGTTTATCCAGCATGAAATTGGAGCTTAGTTACGTAGCACGAGGCTGTATATTCTGCAATCATTGGGACTGTCAACAGTGAGTCAGAGGAGAAGCCACTGCGGGACAGAGATGACAGTGGCTCTTCAAAAAATTAGGATATAAATCAAGTTGATTTAAATCAAGCCTTTTTTCCCCTAGTGATATAAATCATAAACTGCTATCATGTCTCCCCTGGTCCTTCTCTTCCCTAGACTAGCCATGCCCAGTTCCTGCAACTGTTCTTCGTATGTTTTAGCCTCCAGTCCCCTAATCCTCTTTGTTGCTCTTCTCTGCACTCTTTCTAGAGTCTCCACATCTTTTTTTTATAGTGTGTTGACTATAAAAAATCCCTTCCAATTCTGTTCTTCGGCTCTTATTTTTCCCGTGGCCTTGCTGTATGCTGGCTCTTGGGTGGTAAGAGGGAGATGTATGAAAAACAGAATTAAAAGTTTATTGAGAAATTCTACTGTATTTCTAAATCAAGCAAGGGCACGCATGTTGCTGTTGGTGATTCATCAGCCCCAACAAACCTTAAATTCTCCATCCTGCTTCAGGTGGCATGTCTCTACAGGGCTGGATAAGTCAGATGCTTGGCAACTGGTTCATATTTAAGACGCACTGCCCATTTTGGAGCTTCTCAATCTTGGAGAGGATGTTTTTGAAGAATATAGAAAAATATTCCAATTTTAGGATTATTTGGTAGTTCCCAGCAAGCATCATCTGCTTTACTCCCTGGTAAAGGAACCTATCCTGGAGGGGTTTAATTCACACCGTTTAATGTGTGTATGTAAAACAGGCTTTAAATTTTCATCAGATTTGAGATCTAGAATTCCAAAAAAAGCTTAAGGAAGGTGCCACACCCTGATATTTATCATTTGCTTCCAAAAAGGTTCCAGCCTCTTATTTAGCATCAATTTTGTAAGATCTTAGTTAGATTGGATACTTATGGGAAGGTAATCCTTCTCCTTACTATCCCAGTTCAGCCCAAAATTTATTTTGCTAAGGGAAACATTTGGTGAGTGTGATGAAACGCAAATCCTTTGGCCACCTAATGAGAAGGAAGGACTCGCTGGAGAAGAGCCTCGTGCTGGGAACGATGGAAGGCAAAAGAAGAAGGGGACGGCAGAGAATGAAGTGGCTGGATGGGGTCATTGAAGCAGACGGCGTGAGCTTAAATGGACTCCAGAGGAAAGTAGAGGACAGGAAGGCCTGGAGGAACGTTGTCCATGAAGTCACGATGGGTGGGACACAACTTCGCAACTAACAACAACATTCCATTTTATGACTTTTTTTGGCCACTGTTGTTATGCGAATAGCTGCAGTTGTTCAGTTAGTAATCCGATTGTTACGTCAATGAGGCTTCCCCATTGACTTTGCTTGTCAGAAGGTTGCAAAATGTGACCACGTGACCTCCTCCGGACAATGCAGTGGTCATAAATATGAACCAGTTGCCAAGCACCTGACTTTTGATCATGTGACCTGGGGGATGCTGCAACCGCCGTAAAGTGTGAAGAATGGTCATTGGTCCCTTTTTCTAGTGCCATTGTAGCTTTGAATGGCCACTAAATGGACTGCTGTAAGTTGAGGACTATTTGTATTTGCATCTGTGCAAAAGTTTGTTTTTAAATCCTTAACCTCGAAAGGTAACCCATATGTTGACTGGCTTCATTTCATAATGGCCCACAGCTTTGCCGCATTTTTTAAATGTCCTGTATTATCTTAACGATTGTAGCACAAACTCCCTGGTCAAAAATGTTCTTTGCTTTCCAAAAATTCTGCGTCCTGAAGAGCAAAGGGAAACTCTCAGGAAACAACAACTGAACTGAAAAACTGCTGTTGTCCTTCCACCGCTGCACCATAGAGAGTATTTTAACTTACTGCACCTGTGTCTGGTTTGCCAATTGCACAGGGGCAGATAGGGGAGCGCTCCAGAGGGTCAACGTCATTGCCCAGAGGATCCTGGGTTGCCCCCTCCCCTCTTTGGAAGAGCTTTAGAGCTCCCGCTGCCTTAAGAAAGTTCAAAACATTCTTGAAGATCCATCTCATCCTGGGCACCTTTTTTTTTTTTGAACTATTACCATCTGGCAGACGGTACAGGACAACGAAAACCAGGACAAATAGGCTGAAAAACAGCTGCTATCCCAGAACAGTAACTATATTGAATTATACGGTATGGTCAGTGCAATATTAATGCAGTATCGGATTCTCAGTTTCAATTATATAGAATGTGAAGGATGTGTTTTTGTGCTTTTATTTTTATAGTTATGATGTACACTGAAGATGGGATTTAATTTCGTTGTATGAGGGGCAATGACAATAAACTAAACTGCATGAAATTCAGTTTTTCAGTGATTCATCTGCGTACTTTCTATTTTCATTGAAGATCACAATTTCGTTCCGTGCAGAACGTGTGAACTTACAGGCGGTAACGGCACTTAAGGACAATTTGTTATTGTTGACTTTTAGTACACCTGCTGTTACTTGTGTTATCTCTTGTACACCACAATGAATCAGACTTTGTGTCAGGTTTCTGAAAGAGGCCCTAATTAATTCATGAGCCTTGAACCAAGTTCCATAGGTGGAAGGAGTAGACATTTTGGTGAGTTACTGACATTTAGTACTGTAAGGAGACCCAGACCGCTCCTGAGTGAAGGAGTGGAACATCTGCCAGTTTGAACTGAGGTAACAGAAAGTGAGGCAACTGGCAGTTGGAACAGAGTTCTTTTCAGGTGGGGAGGGGGAGTAGAATGTCTAACCCCTTAGCGTCAGAGCATGTTAATATAAGGCAACTGGTAGTTGGAACAGAGTTTTTTTCAGGTGGGGAGGAGGATTAGAACTCCTTAGCATAAGAGCATGTTAATTACTGTGTAAGAATTACTAATGATCTGATGGTCATTTCAAAAAATCCTTTCTTAGCGAGCACCTAGAAGCCAAGAGGAACACATGTGCCAAATTTCAAGTTTGTAGGCTTTATGGTTCTGAAGATATCGTGATGAGTGAGTGGTATCTGGCTTTTTTATATATAGATTCATAAAAGGGCAGGTAAAAATAACTTTCTCAGTGTAGTTCTGAAAACCCAAATACCACATAGATTCAATGACAGAACATGAGTTTCCCGAAGTTCAATCTCAAGTATAGAACTAGGAGTTAATTTTCAACCAGAGGTTCCATTGGTGTCATAAGGTGAGGATACTAAAACTCTCATGTCCGGAACCTTTAACAAGATTAACAGAGTTGAAAGGGACCTTGTGGGTCATCCAGTCCAAAATAGTTTTGAAATGATATTTTTCAGATCTAGCCTCTCACCCAATTGAAAGAACAGTGAGTTCCAGATACATAAAGTTTAATTAAACAACTGGATGATATTTCATGTACTACGGAAATTCTGAGAGGAATGACTTTAAAAATCATTTTGCAGGAAGCCTTATTTCCCCACCCAAATAAAATGAAAGTAGTGTTTATATTACATACACTGGATGATGTTTGATGTACTTCTGGGATTCTGTTAAGAGTGAATTTAAATGATTTTTGAAGTCATTCTTAGGTCTTTGAAAGAACTGGCAGTTTAAGGCGATTAATGTTATAATAACGACCTTGGATGACTGTTATCCACTATAACATCAAATCCACGATACGTGTATGTTTGGTTTGACTGATCTGCATGTAAAATGAAACACAAGGAATGCTATTTATTTTTCTGAAACGTCAGCGATTTCTCTTTACATTAGACAGAACACGATAGCCATTCTATCAATCTTGGTATGAAGAAGGGGAGAATATAGCAAGCCTTCTCAATCCATCAGTTTAAAATTGGGAGGTTTTAAGAATGGAAAACAGAATTGAAGGTGCCTTGAGATACTGTTCTTTTATTGTCATTTGCATTGGATTATGAAGTGTACACGACTTTACGACCCTTGTGTAAACATCACAGGTGAAGGGGTGGAAATGTCTGTGTTTTATATCCATGTCTCTTACTGAAAATGTATGCCAGAGAATAACAGAGTTGGAAGGGACCTTGGAGGTCTTCTAGCCCAACCCTCTTGCTCAAGCAGGAGGTGGTATATCATCCCAGATGGCTGTCCGATCTCTTGTTAAAAGCCTCCTGTGATGGGAGCACCCACAACTTCTGGAGGCCAGTTGTTCAACTAGTTAATTTGCTCTGATTATCAGGAAATTTCTCCTTAGTTTTAGGTCAGTTCTCTATTTTAATAATCTTCCACCTGTTACTTCGGTTCCACCACAAAACCGCGGATGACAAAATCGCGCTCGACGAAAGCGCATACGTGACGTCATCACAGCGCAACGAAAACATCGCGGAAAATTTAAAATTAAAGCGAAAACCTTACCCTAACACCCCAAACCTAACCCTAAACCTAACCCTTAACCTAACGCTAAACCTAACGCTAACCCTTAATCTAACGCTAAACCTAACCCTAACGCTTAACGTAACCCTAACCCTAACCCTAACCCTTAACCTAACCCTAACCCTAACCCTAACCCTTACCTTTATGTGAATCGGCTTGCTTTAATTTAATTTTAATTTAATTTATTTTTTAATTATTTTCGTCGTGCTGCTGATGACGTCAGGTACGCGCTTTCGTCGAGCGCGCTTTTGTCGTCTGTGGTTTTGATGGGTCACGGTTACTTCTTATCCTGCTCTCAGGTGCTTTGGAGAATAGTTTGACACCCCCTCACCCCAGAGGTGGGTGTCATGTACTGTAACAGCCAGTTTGCCAAGATGTGAGCACGAGGGGCAGCAACCACATGGCAATTATATAAGATGGGGTAGTGTTGGGATGGGTGGGCGTGGCCAGCCGCTGGTCAGAAGTACTGGTTCAGCTGAACCGGTCTGAACCAGCAACAGCCCATCTCTCCCCCTCCCTTCTCTGTGACAACTAGAACAAGGGTCTCCAACCTTGGCAACTTTTAAGACTTCTGGACTTCAACTCCCAGAATTCTGGCTGAGGAATTCTGGGAGTTGAAGTCCACAAGTCTTAAAGTTGCCAAGGTTGGAGACCCCTACACTAGAAGACTATATAGTGCTGCAAATATAGATGATGTGCATTTCTGGAGCTGCTGGTGTCATACGCATCCCCGGTGGAAGCAGGAAATCTTTCTGCTTTACAGGAAGTAAATTTTCTCAGCAGTTTTTTTTTTAAAAAAAAGTCAGCACTATTCCGAAACATTGACTTGACGAGCTACGTGTCCTGTGATGAGTAACGCTCAGCAGTCCTCTTAACACAAAAGAAGAAATAATAGAGGCCTATCTGATTGCATTTGTCGTCTCTCCTGCCTGCTCCTATCACTTTCTAAACAAATGGAATGGCCAAAGGGAGAATGATTTAAGTAATTGTTTTACAATCGGGCCAGGCCGTAGATGTTGCAATGAAATGAAAGTCACTGCATTCTTCTCTCTTCTTATCATTGCCAAATGTTAACTGCGTTCTAATAGACATCTTAATAGTACAAAATGTGCTGGTAACACATTTTAGGAATCACAGAAGGGAAATTCCCCTTTGCTCTGCTAACAACTAGAAACATCAGGAGTCACAAGGTGAGTTTGTTCTCTATCTATTTATATCTATCTATCTATATCTATCTATCTATCTATCTATCTATCTATCTATCTATCTATCTATCTATCTATCTATCTATCTATCTATCTATCATCTCTATATCTATATCATCTATCTATCTATCTATCTATCTATCTATCTATCTATCTATCTATCTATCTATCTATCTATCTATCTATCTATCTATCTAATCTATCTATTAAATAGATTTATTATTTTTACAAGTAACAAACAACTCAACATACCGTTGTCCTTCCTCCTATTTTCCCCACAACAACCCTGTGAGGTGAGTTGGGCTGAGATTGATTGGCCCAAAGTCACCCAGCTGGATTTCATGCCTAAAACAGAACTAGAACTCTCAGTCTCCTGGTGATTGGTCCAAAGTCACCCAGCCGGCTTTCATGCCTAAAGCAGGACTCGAACTCTCAGTCTCCTAGTGACTGGCCCACAATCACCCAACTGGCTTTCATGCCTAAAGCAGGACTCGAACTCTCAGTCTCCTGGTGATTGGTCCAAAGTCACCCAGCCGGCTTTCATGCCTAAAGCAGGACTAGAACTCCCAGTCTCCTGGTGATTGGCCCACAATCACCCAACTGGCTTTCATGCCTAAAGCAGGACTAGAACTCACATTCTCCTTCTTTCTAGCCTGGTGCCTTAACCACGATACCAAACTGTCTAATTCCCATATACATACCACACGCAAGTATTGTTAATTAAATTGTTTATGATCTGTATTTGTAGAAACTCTCCCAATTTCACCACACTAAACATTTCAGTTTACCTGGATAAACGTTGAAGTTTACCTGGATAGATATAGAACTTCTGAAAAGATTATATTTGCTTGTTGTGGGGGGGGGGAAATGTCACACCTGAAGCAGTCAGATGTTTCACGTCTATGGAGATTCTCAGTCATCCAGGTCATAGTTGTCCCGAAAGTGCTTTTTTCTCCCAAAAGGCAACTGGATTTGTTTTTTTCCTTGAAGATGTTTCGCTTCTCTGTGCTCTACATGGGGCTGCCCTTGAAGAGTATTCGGCGACTTCAGCTAGTCCAGAATGCGGCCACGCGAGCGATTGTGGGTGCACCTCGTTTCACCCACATAACACCTATCCTCCGCGAGCTGCACTGGCTGCCTGTCGATCTCCGGGTACGCTTCAAGGTGCTAGTTGTCACCTACAAAGCCCTTCATGGTAGTGGATCTGGGTACTTGAGAGACCGCCTTCTGCCAATTACCTCCACTCGACCAATTAGATCCCACAGATTAGGCCTCCTCCGAGTTCCATCAGCCAGTCAATGTCGACTGGCAACTACGCGGAGGAGGGCCTTCTCTGTGGCAGCTCCGACCCTATGGAACGAACTCCCCGTGGAGATTCGTACCCTCACCACCCTCCAGACCTTCCGCAAAGCCCTTAAAACCTGGCTGTCCCGACAGGCCTGGGGCTAAAGACCTCTACCGTACCCGAATAGTATGAATGTTGTACTTTTAACAATGTATTGTCCTATATGTAACTTGGTATGTCCCCCCCTTCCCTTGAACTGTGAGCCGCCCTGAGTCCCCCCCAGGGAAAAGGGCGGCATACAAATATTAATAAATACCAAATACCAAATTCTCACCCAAGAAGCTTCTTCGGTTCTGGTTTCTGACAGAACTTCCGACAGAACCGAAGAAGCTTCTCGGAGGAGAAGCGAAACGTCTTCAAGGAAAAAAACAAAAACAAAATCCAGTTGCCTTTTGAAAAAGCACCTTCGGGGACAAGTCAGGTATTTCCAACCAGAGGATCTTGCTAATATTCCCATTTTTCTGAATTGTCTCTTTTCTTAATGCAAATTTCCTCATCCATGTAGAGCTGTAAAAAATAATAATCATCATCATCAGATTTTTCTCCAAAGTCCACTCTTTCTCTTTGGTATAAAATCGTGAGGGGGAGAAAAGCCGGCCTAAATCATGGGTTGACATCTTTATTGAAGCATGGAATTTTAGTTGACTCCTTGGAGAGTGAAAGTTTACAGACAGTTAAGAGAGTGGCGGGGTCATAAATTGTGTTGTTGGTGGAGAGGACAGTACCCAAGGTACAGAATGAAGCCCCCCCCTCCAAAAGGAAACCACAAAAAAACACGAAGAAGAAAAAACGTTCCACTGTTTACAAATCACTCCATTACTACCGAGAGCAAATGGCAGCTACTGTTAAGTAACGCATCCGCGGAGGACAGCTGTACTTCTCAACAAGGAAATAGGAACTTCTGTTTCGGTTACCACAAACAATGATTAACAAGGTAGACAAGGAGAAGGAATGAAGGACATCATGGTCTCTCGTACAATGGCTTTTGAGATTATTATTATTATTATTTTTTTGAGTCCGGCGTTCGTCGGCTTTATGTATAGCGTCGAAGTTCTTTAAGTTGTGCAGACGTCACTTGTGCTCAAGTTGCAGAAGAGGATACAGAGAGGACGAGAATAACTTAATCATATAAAATATGATACAGAGCCAAAATACAGTGCATTTAAATAATGAGTTGTACTTAATATCGTAGTTTTCCCGACGTTAAATATTAAGTCTTTGTGTGCTTACACGCTTGGTTTTTTCTTCTTCCTCTTCTTCTTTCTCCTGTTCAAAACAGTCGCTTTACTTCCAATACTGCCACTGTAACTGGTATTACAACAGAATCACAATTTTTTTTTTCCACAGACACAACAACATTCAAAAACATTTACCTATGAGAAAAATAAGTTCGCTTCCCATGAGGATCACAGTGAGAGAAAAAAAACAAAACAGGGCGTAACTTTCTGCCTTGAGGGAGGCTTTCAAAATACACCTCCAGGAAGGAAAAGGGTGCGGGTGTGTGGGTGCGGAGAAAAAGTCCTCGTAAATCAAATTGGCGGTGAGCGGTTGAAGGGAATTGAAAGCAAAACGTCACAGGTCGGGGGTGGGGGAAAGGGGGGTGGGGAAAGGAATGTCTTTTTCTTCACGGGGATCGCCTAAGAAGTGACCTTCGTCTTCTGTTGTAGAAATGCCTGAGCCCGTGTTGCCGTGAAAAATTCATCATGTAATTTTGTTTGCGAGTGCTGCACAGCGGAGAGAAGGACGAAAGAGAAGAGCGTCACTTGCCTTCGACCACGAACAGGGCGCTCAAATGCACAACGCGTAGACCGCCGCTCATCTTTCGACCGCAATACGAACGCGGCCTTAAAGCAGAAGTGGTATTTTACTTACCTTCCCTACCGGTTCGCAAATGTGAGCCCATGAGCTTTTGGGACCTAAATGGGATGACATAGAGTCGTGGGGGTGGGGATGGGCAGGCGGGGACCCGCGATTTCGGGCGAACCGATCCGAACCGGCAGAATACCACCTCTGCCTTAAAGCGATTCCTTTCAGGCAGGCTTACAACCATTTGTGGAGGGGCCATTCCAAGGGACTCAAACCAAGAGACCTAAAGGTGATTTTCACACTTAGGACTGTGGCAGAATCCACCCGCCCTGGTCTCCCGATCAAAAAACAGGAGGGATGTATTTATGACCGTTGCGGGTCATGGGATCATTATTTGTGAGCTTCCCAGCAGTCAAGTAAAGCCGTGATTCACTTAACGACTGTATGATTCACTTAACAATGACTGCCGTTCGCTTAACAATGGTGGCAAAAAAAGTAAAACAGAGCAAAACTCACTTAACAACTGCCTTAGCAGCAGAAATTTGCGGCTCAATGGTGGCCACAAATTGAGGACTATCTGTACAATTCTATCGCTCTGCTTATTGTTTATTTACCCGTTTACTGCCTACACTACCATGTGTTTCAAATGATGCAGAGGGTCTTTTGACCTGTTGTGACTCTTTATCAGTTACGTTCTTTGAGATGAACTTAACCGAGCTAATTTCTTGAAATTTAAATAAGCCGCATGATACATTAACTCTGCTTGCTGCTATATTACACTGCAATTCATTTCGGAAACTGAGCAAAAGTTTTTCAGCGGTATAACCGCCTGACCTCAGATCGAATGGTTGCCGATTCATACATGCAAATATATACCTTGGTTAAAACATGCCAGGGAATAAATCAAGCTGCTAAAGAGAGAATGAAGTATTGGGAACATAAAAGAATAGATAAAGAATAACTATATAATGGGCAAATAAGGATGCCCAACATTAAGCTACATACTTCTATGCTCTAATGTGACTTTGGAGCAACACGCATTGATTTAATTGCAGTTACTGGAAGCTGGTGGCGAGTGGTGCGGTGGCTTAGAGGCTCACCTCACAATCGGGAGGCTGTGAGTTCGATCCTAGGTAAGAGGCAGATATTTCTCTCTCTGGGCACACTGAGAATATATCTACTGAACAAAACTCTGCATTGGCGACAGGTAGAGCATCCGGCCATTAAAACTCTCTGCTAGCTTCATTCAGTTGCCCAGACTCCACCCCGCAGGGGATTCTGGAGTAATTGACGATGATTGATGATGACTGTAGGCTGGTGGTAACACTGATGTTTGCAGCTTACTTAAATAGATATAGTCTAAAAATCGACATCACGACTGAAGTATTTTTACATTATTCGTTGGTATATCCAGTTTTATAAATCTCAGTTTATTTATTTAGTTGCTTGGGAAATGACCCGGGTAGATACACAAGTAATCCTCAACATATGACCGCAACTGAACCCTAAATTTCTGTTGCTAAGCGAGACGTTTGTTGTGAGTTTTTGCCCCATTTTACGATCCTTCTCGGCACAGTTGCTAAGCGAATCACTGCAGTGGTTCAGTTAGTAGCCCGGTTGTTAAGTGAATCGGGCTTCCCCATCGGCTTTGCTCGTCAGAAGGTTGCAAAAGGAGATCACACGACCTATACGGGAGATTGCGACCGTCATAAATACGAACCAGTTGTCAAGCATCTGAATTTTGATCACGTGCCACAGGGATGACGCAACAGTCGTTAAGTGTGAAAAACGGTCATAAGTCACTTTTTTTCAGCCCCGTTGTAACTTTGAACAGTCACTAAACGAACGGTTGTAAGTTGAGGACTAGCTGTCAAATCAACATTTGCTGAAATAATGGGAGCAAAAGTTAATTCCTGCGCCATGCAGCCTTTCGGCCTCTAGAAGGCAGTCTAACACTGTGACTGAGTGGCCAATTACAGATTGGCTGGATTGTGTGATCTCTCTCTCTCCTATCAGTATGTAAAATCTACCCTCTCCCAATACTTTTGCCATGCTAAGAAATCACATTTCACCTTTATACCCACTTGTGAACCATGCGGTCTTATTTTAAGCTACAACAGAAAGTGGCACTCCTTAGTTGATTTAGCAGAGAATAAAGGAAAGACATTCTGGGATCCGATTAAGATCTATACCACTCCTGCTATAAACTAACTTGTTCTCCATTATTAGGGGTGTCTTGGGTCATTAGAGGAATTTGGGAGTTATTTATAAATTGAAAAGAATCATACACTTCGTAGAACCAGCCTCTTGAATTGTCCCCATTGGTAAAGCTGGAAGACCATGTGGAGATGCCCAGAATTAATTTCATTATTTGGATGGGGCTTTAATCCTCCAATCATAGGATAAACAAGCTCTGGAGCCGCATGTGGCTCTTTCATCCCTCTGCTGCGGCTCCCTGTCACTGATCGGCTCCACAATTGATAGGGCTTTTGGTTAGGACAGATAGAGGAAAAAGGATGCCGTGCTAAGAGGAGACTCTATGGTGGGGGAACTGGTGTTCTGGTCAGCTCTAACATTGAACGGGGGTTAGGACCTTTGTGGTTCTTTTGAGTGTTTAAGGTTGCTGAACCCTGGGATAAAACTATTGGCTATCTCCTAGGCTGGGATTTCTCAAACGTGGCAACTTTTAAGACCTGTAGGTGGCGCGGTGGTTAAATGCAGCACTGCAGTCTACTTCAGCTGACTGCAGTTCTGCAGTTCGGCTGTTCAAATCTCACCGGCTCAGGGTTGACGCAGCCTTCCATCCTTCCGAGGTGGGTAAAATGAGGACCCGGATTGTTGTTGGGGGCAATATGCTGACTCTGTAAACCGCTTAGAGAGGGCTGAAAGCCCTATGAAGCGGTATATAAGTCCAACTGCTATTGCTAACTCCCAAAATTCCCCTCTCCGGCCATGATTTTAATTAACATTTGCAAAAAAAAACAAAAAACCCCAACTTCCCTTCAAAATTATCGAGGCAATTAAGAAAGTAAAAGTAATCAACAGCCATGGACCAAGATCAAAATAGCTAAACTTTCGTGTTCATTGAAAGCCAGTAACATTTTGACCCTGGGCTTATTTTGTAGATTGAGGGATCTACACAAATTATGTTCAAAGAATGTGCAATTATATGTAGCTAGACCAGGGGTGTCAAACTTGATTTCACTGAGGGCTGCATCAGGGTTGTGTTAGACCTGGGGGGGGGGCTAGGGTGGACATGGTCAGGGTGGGTTGTTGGGGGCAACATCTGTAAACTGCTTAGAGTGGATTGTAAAGAACTGTGAAGTGGTATATAAGTCTACTGCTCTTTTATTGCTATTTCTGGAGCATGAGGAACATGGGTCCATGATGAAGAGGGAGTAGTGGGCCTCTGTCAATTTTTTTGGGGGTGAAAATATTATGGAATTGGTGTCCCACTGCCTTCTTCTCAAGGTGTTCTTCTGTCCTACAACCCTAGAATTTCCCCGGTGGTCTCTTAGGCTTGACCTCTGCTTAGCTTCCCAGCCCAGAGGAGGCCAGCTAGAAGAAGTCAACAGATATATTTGAAATAATTTATCTGACGCAGTCTTGAGTTGGAGCACCTTCCTTAAAAGCTTCTATTTTTTAACCACAGTGGCGCAGTGGTGAGAGTGCAGTACTGCAGGGCTACTTCTGCTGACTGCCAGTTGCCTGCAATTTGGCCGTTCAAATCTCACCAGGCTGAAGGTTGACCCAGCTTTCCATCCTCTCGAGGTGGGTACAATGAGGACCCAGATTGTTTGGGGGGAGGCAATAGGCTGACTCTGTAAACCGCTTCGAGAGGCCTGAAAAGCACTGGGAAACGGTGAATAAGACAAAGCGCCATTGCTATTATCTAAGCTGT
>NW_028261389.1:75060533-75090533 GCF_051295495.1 Thamnophis sirtalis
GGCGGGGCATCTTTGTGGTCCTGCGCGGGCCGAATTAATGGCTTCGGTGAGCCACGTGTGGCCCCCCCCCGGGCTGTAGTTTGAGCACCCATGTTCTACTGCTATACAATCCTGTGGACAATCTGCCCTGTCCTTTTGTGTGTGTGTGTGTGTGTGTGTGTGTGTGTGTGTGTGTGTGTGTGTGTGTGTGTTGGTGCGAATGGGAAAAATTCAAAGGAACAAGTATTTGGTATTACTTGAGCCTGCGGCTCAAAAGTTATTTAAAAAAAAAAAAGAGTTGGCACCAACTGTTCTAACTTTCTGCTTGCCTTTTATATTGCCCCTCTTTTATTCCTCTTTTCCTCGGTTTAAATTAGTCTGGGGAGAGATCCAGGAGACGGAAGAATAGAGAGGATTGTTAACTGCAATCCAAGCCGCGTTCCCGACTGATAAAATCAATAGTGAACCACCTTATGAGGCCGCTGTGATAATTGTCTCCTGCTCATCAAGATCTTCCGATCCCAAAGTAAAAGATAATAATAAGCTACGCTGCAAAATTACAGGAAATGAATAGCATTCCAAGGCTGGCATATGCGTCTGTCTGTCTGTCTGTCTGTCTGTCTGTCTGTCTGTCTGTCTGTCTCTCTCTCTCTCTCTCTCTCTCTCTCTCTCTCTCTCTCACTCTCTGCCAATGTGCTCTAGTGCAGTGTTTTTCAACCTTGGCAACTTGAAGATGTCTGGACTTCAACTCCCAGAATTCCCCAGCCAGCGATGCTGGCTGGGGAATTCTGGAAGTTGAAGTCCGGACATCTTCAAGTTGCCAAGGTTGAAAAACACTGCTCTAGTGGGATAAAAGCAACAGATAAAATATCGAGGTGCTATAGGCAAATATTTTAAGTCAGACCAAGTTGATTAGAGTTTAATCAGCTCTGGGCATCACTGCCCAGTTGCTTTTATCCCAAAAGCACGATGCACTTTTCCCCCCTACAGTTTTTATATAGTTGCAACAAACTCTGAAACTCGCTTTGGTTGCATGGCAAGCTGTATAAACTGAATAAAATTTTATGGATAGCTAGAGATACAGGGCAAACTGGAAAAAAAACCTCTTTTGTGATGTGTTTTAGAGACAGAAAAAGACAAGAGAATGCATGCATCGCTGAATAATTTTAATCTGTTTTATGATGTGCTTTAGACAGACATAGATGATAGGTGATAGATAGATAGATAGATAGATAGATAGATAGATAGATAGATAGATAGATAGATGATAGATATAGATAAGATAGATCAATCAATAGACAGATGATAGATTGATAGATTGATAGATAGATTGATAGATTGATAGATTGATAGATTGATAGATAGATAGATAGATAGATAGATAGATAGATATAGATGATAGATAGATGAGAGAGAGAGAGAGATGAGAGTGAGATACAATGAGAGAGGGAGGGTAAGCGTATAACTGAATAATTTTAATTTGTTTATGATATTTGTATTTGTAACCCAAACCAAAGGGCTCTTTAGCAAGAAACATAATACAAACAAAACTTTGATATGTTTGCATGCTGGT
Source organism: Thamnophis sirtalis (assembly GCF_051295495.1). Lineage (NCBI taxonomy): Eukaryota > Metazoa > Chordata > Lepidosauria > Squamata > Natricidae > Thamnophis > Thamnophis sirtalis. The sequence continues at coordinate 75,062,086 of NW_028261389.1, forward strand.
AAGGTGTAAAAAATCAATTTCTCCCCCATTTTCTTTCATTCTTTTTTTGTCTTTCTACAACTTGCTTAAGTCACAATATTTTAGTTATAAAGGTTTTCCCTGTCCAGTCACATCTGTCTCTAGAGGGACGGTGCTCATCTCTGTTTCTGAGCCAAGGGAGCCAGCATTGTCCGAAGACACTTCCATGGTCATGGGGCAAGCATGACTAAATACTGTGGAATGCTGTTTCTTCCCCACCAAAGGGGTACCTATTTATCTACTCGCAGTTGCATGCTTTCAAACTGTTAGGTGGGTTGGAGCTGGAGCAAGGAGCGGGAGCTCATCCCGTCATGGGGCGCTCGGATCTCAAACCCTGCCAGCTTTCAAGCTGACAAGCCCAGCATCTTAACTGGGAATCACTGCGTCACCCCCATAATATTCTAACCCGTTTCTAATAGAAAAAGGAACTCTTCAAAAACCATGAATTTTTGCAATCAGAATATTATTTCTGTCTTGGGTAAAAGGTACTGGATGAATCAGTAATAAGGTATATTTTCATGTGTAGTTTAAATATTAGAAGTTGATGTGATGGAGGCCAAGCTTAGCAAAGAGTGTGGTTTAAAAATAACAACAACTAGGCAGGCCAGCTAAGCGTGAAAAATTACCAATTATTGGATAAAGGCTACAGTTTAAGTGTGGCATGGATGCCATGCAAGCTGGTGCTTTCTGGTGCCAAAAATAATAATAGCAGAATAAACTAGGCATCTTAAGCTGTTCTTGTCATCTTCACTTGTTTAAATTAGGGCTGTCCATAGATCGATATTTTTTTTTTTTGATAGCAAATTGAATGCCTTCCTTTGGAACTAATCAATGGCAGCTGGGTTTAAATATTAGTGTTTGAAGATAGATCGGTGTGGCAATGACATTTTGGTCAAAGATAAGGAGATAAAGATTTCAATTCCGACTCCAGGGGGCGGTGCTCATCTCCATTTCTTAGCTGAGGGAGCCAACATTGTCTGAAGACCCTTCCGTGGTCATGTGGCCAGCATTATGCGCCAAGTTGCAGAGAAGGCTGTTGTCTTCCCACCGAAGTGGTACCTATTTATCTACTCTCATTTGCATGCTTTAGAACTGCTAGATTGGCAAGAACAAGTAACAGGAGCTCACACCGTCATGAGGTGCTTGGGTCTCAAACGGCTAACCTTTCAGTCGATGAGCCCAGTGTCTTAACCACTAGGACACCATGTCCCAATTTCAACAATGCTCACTGTAATCTCCAGTCCAAGTACGTGGAATTTGCGAGGGTCCTGCCCTCCCATATATTTTTTTTTGAGGGGGGAAGGCTGAGCAAGGAGGAAGAGATCCATGGAGGAAGAGATCCATAGATCCTAGCCAACAATTCTAAGCCAAAGAAAGTTAGCTGCAATTACATCATCTTAGTCTACTGGGCTTAGCTGCAAAGACTATAAGTGGCATGAGTGAAACATGGCCAGCTACAGGCCTTTTCGTTTCAACTTGTCATAGAGTAAATAGGAGGAGATGTTGGCTCCAAATGGGTTAATTTAAAATTTAATTTAAAAATGAAACTTCTGCAGTTTCACCGGAGCATTGCGACTCTGGAAACTTTCCAAGGTCATATAAATAAGATGTGAAGAAGAAGGCAGATGGTTCCCATAACAAAGAGAACTCGTTGATGTGGTCTATCTGGAAGCCTGAGGGTTGGGCTGGGAAATTCATGGTTTAATATTGTGAACTGGTGCCTTAGAAATTCAGAGTTAATTTTAAGGGTTGGGCTGGGAAATTTATTGTTTAATATTGTGAACTAGTAGTGCCTTGGAAATTCAGAGTTCATTTTACCTCGCCATTTCTGCACGATGAATTCAATAAACAGTAAGCTTTTCAGAACCGACACGATCCTGGATTATTATTTGGATACTCAAGCTGGATGTCGAGTAATCATGGTGGTTACTCAAGAGTAATCATGGTGGTTAGATCATGGCTAGCCTCTGAACCAGGGACCCCCCTCCACAGCTAATGTTACAACTAATAGTACATAATATAGCAACGCTCAGGTAGCAATTGGTTCTTCCAGCCGTAATTTAAATGTGATTCAAGGAAATGATAGTTTCATAGTTAATCAACATTTCCAAAGGTAATCTTGCAACTCGAAATTTTATCAGCCGTAGTCTTCCAAAATTTTAAATAAAATAACATTTGGAACCTATCTATTGGGTAAGCACACCTCTCTCAGCCAAAGACCGTAGCGATGAATCCCAGCAGGGCATGACACTAGAATTTCAGGAAATTGTTAGAGAAAAGGTAAATAACTTTCCAGTCATATACTGTATAAAGTGGTTTTTTTTTTTTTAACCATGAGATCATTTTAGTGTGGACGGTGGGGGGGGGGGAGACTTAACAGGCAAAAACACTTTTACTTGGTAAAACTGCTAGGGAAGAATATAATCTCTGCCCACAGAACCTAATAGAACGAATCTTATTTCTCAACCGTATTCCGCTATTTTAAAATAAGGACTGGCGTGCCAAAGTCAATAGCAATATTACGCTATGTGAGAGCAATACGATTTTTCTATCTGGTTGCAGAGAACGGAAATCGGGTTCATGCTGATGAACTTCCTTTACGTAGGCCGCAGTTTAAAGTGAGAATGCTGTGGGTGGACTGCAACTCCCAGAATTCCCCATTGCATGAGATACATAATTGCATGCAGGCTAGGGAATTCTGGGAGTTGAAGTTCTCCCATATTAAAGTGGCTCAGGTGAGTTTGGGATGCATATATATATATATGCATTTGAGATATATATATATATATAGATATATATCAGATGATATATAACTCTGGAACGCCTCCAGCAATTTCAACCAAACTTGGTACACAGATGATTTACTCTCTGGAAAAAAATACTGTGGGGGTAAGACACCCCTAACACCCCTCGGGGTGTGTGTTCTGTTAAGTTACAGCCTGCTGTGTCTTAAAATGGCTTCTACCGTACTGCCGTAAAATGGCTTCTACCGTACTGCCGTAAAATGGCTTCTACTGGACAGCGCTGTGGAGTTGCCATGGTAACGGCTTCACAGTACTCCACAAGGCGGCTCCCTCTGGTAAGGGGGAAAATCCAATGTTAGAAATTGTGGCGACGTTCATGGAAGGAGGATTGGGATACATAAATATCCGGCCAGCGCCAGGTTATCAGGTAGTTTCACAATAAAGAGTGATTGGCAGATAAAGCCTGCTCTAACCCTTTGTTTAAATAGGACTCAATCATGAACTGAAAAATCGTCCATCCTGATGTGGAATATGGGGCAGGTGCTCATATGACGGCATGCGTTATACTCACTGAACAACTTCTACGTGGTCCAGAGCCCATTGATCGTGGCCTGAGCCACAGTGGCGGGATTGCCACCAGCGAAGTAACACGCCCTTCATTCGTGCCTCCCTAGAAATGAGAAACGACACAGTGAGGGAGCAGAAAAGAATAGAGCATAGAATAATAGAGTCGGAAAGGACCTAGGAGGTCTTCTAGTCCAGCCCCCTGCTCGAGCAGGAGACCCTATACCAGGGGTCAGCAAACTGCGGCTCTGGAGCCGCATGTGGCTCTTTCCTCCCTCTGTTGCGGCTCCGTCACCGGTTGGTGCCACAATTTTGAGAGGCGCTTCTGGTGGGGGAGGGGGGGAGAAACACAGTGCGACAGGAGAAGACTCTATGGCAAGGGGTGGGTTTCCCAGTTGTCTCCACAACTGATAGGGCTTTCGGTTATGACAGGTAGAGGAAAAAGGACGCCATGCTAGGAGGAGACTCTATGGTGGGGGAACTGAACTTCCGGTCAGCTCCAGAATTGAGCAGGGGGTTTCCGGTTAGGACCTTTGTGGCTCCCGGTGTTTTCTGTGGGAAACGGGTCCAAACGGCTCTTTGAGTGTTTAAGTTTGCCGACCCCTGACCTATACCATTTTAGACAAATGGTTGTCCAGTCTCTTTTTGAAAGCCTCCACTGATGAAGCACCTACAACTTCTGATGGCAAGCTATTGCACTGGTTGATTGCTCTCACCGTTAGGAAATTTCTCCTTGGTTAATTTCCAACCATTGTTTCTTCATTAAATGTCAAGGTGTTAAGATTATTGCTAGAATTAAGCAAATTTTATCTATCTATCTATCTATCTATCTATCTATCTATCTATCTATCTATCTATCTATCTATCTATCTATCTATTATATAGATATATAGATCTTTATCTCTCTCTCTCTCTCTCTCTCTCTCTCTCTCTCTCTGTTTCTATATATCTATATTTATATAAGTGTGTGTGTATGTGTGTGTGTGTGTATGTTTGTGTGTGTGTGTTTACACAGATGACTTACTCTGTGGAAACAAATAGTGTGGGGATAAGACATCCCTAAAACCCCTCAGGGTGTGTGTTCTGTTCAGCCTGTTGTGCCTTAAAATGGCTTCTACTGTACTGCCATAAAATGGCTTCTACCGTACAGTGCAGTGGAGTTGCCATGGTAATGACTTCACAATACTCCACGAGGGGGCTCCCTCTGGTAAGGGGGAAAAATCCAACATTAGAAATTACGTTTGGTCCGAACATTTCCCCCCTATATATAAATACCCGGGCAACGTCGGATTATTGATTAGTATATACTGAAGAAACAAAAATCCAATAATCTGAGGAGAGAACCAGCGTAGAACTTCAAGGAGAGAACCAACCTAGAACTAAGAAGAAATTTCCTGACAGTGAGAACAATCAATCAGTGGAACATCTTGCCTTCAGAAGTTGTAGGTGCTCTAATACTGGAGACTTTTGAAGAGATTGGACAACTGAAATGCTTCCCGCCTAAGCTGGAGGTTGGACTAGAAGACCTCCAAAGTGCCTTCCATTAATCTGATCCCATTTTGAGTTCTAAAGCCATTATGAAAATCCTTCAAGTAATCTGGTTGTTGAAAACTGTATTAGGATCTGGCCACTCTGCACCAGAAATGGCTCTGAGGAATGCAGAGTGACTTGGAGTAGGTCACACTTAACCTAATTCCCCCCAAAATTGGGAGTATGATGTGTAAAATCTGGAGCTTCTGAAGGAAACATAAATTATAAAGCAGAAGATCTCATCCCTGGGCCGCCTGTCTCCTTGTTTCTAGTTTTATAAGTAGCTTTTTCAAAATTGAACTGTTTTTTTAAAAAAAATATTTATCTCTTTATTCTTTGTGAGCCATTCAGAGTGGCCCTATTTGTGAGGAGTATAAATTTAACAAAATAAATAAATGCACCCAATAAACCAGTTCCCCTTCACTGGGGAAGTTGAATTCGCTAAAGATAACAATTGGTTTGGCTGCACGTTTTCAAAGGTGGTATTTTGTAGTTTTTGTGATCGATTCCAATGGCAACTTTTCAGTAACCAAGGGATTTTCAATCTCTCTCAAAACCAGATTTTATCTGTACTTTATTCAGGGATTAGATGATTTAGACCAAGGGTAGTCAACCTTTTTATACCTACCGCCCACTTTTGTATCTCTGTTAGTAGTAAAAATTTCTAAACGCCCACCGGTTCCACAGTAATGGTGATTTATAAAGTAGGGAAGTAACTTTACTTTATAAAATTTATAAAGCAGAGTTACAGCAAACCCCTACCGCCCACCACGAAAGCTGGAACGCCCACTAGTGGGCGGTAGGGGCCAGGTTGACTACCACTGATTTAGAAAGAAGGAGGACAGGAAGAGCCTGCAGGTGGAACAGTGGTGGGTTTCAAAAAAATTTCGAACCTACTCTGTGGGTGTGGCCTCCTTTGTGGGAGTGGCTTGCCGGCCATGTGGCCTGGTGGGAGTGGCTTTCCGGCCATGTGCTTTCTCTCTCTCTCTCTCTCTCTCTCTCTCTCTCTCTCTCTCTCTCTCTCTCTCTCTCTCTCTCTCTCCTTCCTTTTGTCTCTCTGTCCCTTTTTCCTTTTTTTCTTTCATCTCTCTCTCACCTTTTCTTTCTTTTTTCTTTTTTTATTTCTTTCTTTCTTCCTTTCTTTCTCTTTCTCTCTCTGTGTGAGACTGTGTGTGTCAGTGGTGGGTTTCAAAATTTTTTGGAACCTCTTCTGTAGGTGTGGCCTGCTTTCCGGGTCCACTGGTGGAACCTCTTCTAACCGGTTTGGTAGATTTGACGAACCGGTTCTACCGAACTGGTGCGAACTGGCAGGAACCCACCTCTGAGGTGGAGTCAAGGGAGGAATTAGTCTGGAGTTGTTACATTCCCACAAATGGTCTCGGTTCAACCTCTTGAATTCCGCTCTTATCTAGCGCCAATTGAATGCTGACCGTTACTCGACTAGATTCTTGTGTCATAGGTGTGATAGCCAGGGGCGATATTGAGTTACTTTCCCCACCCGTTCGCAAATGTGAGTGCGAACCGGTCCGAATCGGCTGAATACCACCTCTGACGATAGCGTTAACCACCTTAAAAAGACATTTAGCGCGAGGTCCTGAATTTCCGCGCCGGACGCCTTTCACTCTAAAGAGAAACGTAGTATATAACGGCATACTCACAGTGGCACATTGTAAGACACTCTTTGTGCTTGTATAAAGTCTTTTGGCTGGTGTTGTGCAATGACTTGCCATGTAATCCCATTGTTTACGCTGTACTGGAGCAACACAGCTTTGTCCACAGTGTTGGGGTCACTGAGATTTGTGTTGCAACTATCAGTTTGTGAAAGACTTCCAATTTGCAAAACAAACATTATTTTGCTGGGGGTGGGGGAAGGAGGGGGAAAAGCAGGAGGAAGGACGATAGCAAAGAGAATGAGTTAATTCATGATCTACGACAAGAATTATCCAAATATTGGCAGCTACACATACAAACATACATACATACATACACAAACACATATACACACAGCCACATACACAAACGCAAAACAATGAAAACTTTACAATTCTTAGTAATTAGCGCAATCAAATAATTCAATAATTAAAATTATTCTATACAATTATTATAAGAATTAGTCATTTTTTATCTGCTGTGGTTTTTTTATAATGGTTGATGATTTTAATGTTTGTAAGTTGTTAACCTCCCAGAGTCATTGAATGGGGGCTATATATATATATATATATATATATATATATATATATATATATATATATATATATATATATATATATATATATATATATATATATATATATATATATATATATATATATATACTTAAAGTCACAACCCCTGGTATGCCCAAGTGTGGGAGGAAGCCAACTGCTTCCATCATCTGTCAATCGGCTCGTCACAAGAGTCCATCCAGACAGAAACCCAATATTTTTACTGTTGCCTTTGTTATATTTGTGTTTTTATTTGTGCTGATAAATAAATAAAGGAAGACTAGTATAGATCTATTTCAAGCTATTTAGCTCTGGGAGGCAATAGAGCACAGGTTCGAATCCCAGTAAGGATATGGCTAGCTGATGAGAGCTAAATAGCTTGAAATAGATCTATACTAGTCTTCCTTTATTTATTTATCAGCACAAATAAAAACACACACACACATATATATATATATATATATATATATATGTGTGTGTGTGTGTGTGTGTGTGTGTGTGTGTGTGTGTGTGTGTGTGTTGTGTGTGTGTATTTAGAGTCACTGGCTGATAAGGAGTCGAGCTCTGTGGCTCAATGGTTAACACATCTGCCTTAGAGGCAATACAGCACAGGCTCGATTCCCAGCAAGGGTATGGCTAGCTGATGAGAGCTAAATAGCTTGAAATGGATCTATACTAGTCTCCCTTTATTTATTTATCAGCACAAATAAAAAACACATATGTGTGTGTATATATATATACATACATACACACACACACACACACACACAGACACCTGATAATGGAGGACAGCCTGTGGCTTAGTGGTTAATACATCTGCCTAATATGCAATACAGCCCAGGTTCGAATCCCACGTGGCGTCAGGAAGGGCATCTGGCCAGTAAACCCTCAGCTCCATTCAGCCGCCACGACTCTACCCCGAATTACTTAAGGGATGAGAGTCATAAAAGGGGAGTTTAACTGCTATTCGTTTCCTGAATGCCGTAACCTTTTATCACGCTGTTTTAAACGAGGAAGCAGTTTAAATTCATGATAACTAAAATTACCTTGCTCGCGTTAAATCCAGGGACTTTGTCACCGCTTGCCTAATCTGACAGCCATTGAAATATAGAGAGTCACCATGAGCGTACGGGGCTAGCTGTCCACATCCGTTCCCTATCACTCCACCCTGAATAATTTCCCAGTTTATTTCGGTAATTCTTGCCGACTCGAAATTGTCTTTAATGTAGCTGGGAAGTTCATGGTTGAAAACAGAGCAGTCATCCCCTGAAAAGAATAGACAGAAGTATCCAACGGTTATCAAGTTATTGCAACTGAAAAATTATATTCGTGTTTTCTGAACTATCAACTTGGATGGATGCAACGCAGATGTTCAAGATAAAGTAGAGGTCCTGTTCTGACTCCCTCCTCCATCCAGTAACGAAAGCCGAGACAGTACTTTTAATAGCAAGAAGCCAAAATCTTGGTGGCTGAAAGCCAAGCAAACAAACAGATAAGGACCTTGGCAGCAAGTCAGACAAACTTTGGCAGCAATTCAGACAAACCTTGGCAGCAATCCAGCCTGCCAAGTTAGTTACGTTCTCTTTAGTCAATGCATTGACTTCTGCAAGAGGGGCGTGTCACAAGCAGTCTTTTTTATAGTCTGGAGAGGAGCCTAATGACCACCAGCTGAGCGCAATTACCTCCTGTAACTGCGCAACTGTTCCTGACGCTAAGCAGCTCTTCGATGGCGTGCATCCAGGAACAACTCACTAGCTTCTGGATCACTCTCCCTTATCTCCTCCTCACTGGTGCAAGGCTCAGGCACCACCTGGTGGCCAACCAGTCTCTCTGCACCCTGCTCGGAGTCGGAACCCTGTCCAGGGTCCTCCACATCTTCCAGAGCCGACTCATAGGGCCCCTCGCTGTCGGAGTCTGGTGGCAGCTCCAACAGTTCCTGCTGGGCCACAACAGGGTCCTATATGCAGAGTTAGTCCCAGGCTTCATTATTTCCAACACTAACCAGTATGGTCATAAAGTGTAACCTCATCTGACTCCACTGTTTAACGACAGCGATCATGGCACACTCCCACTGCTGTCATTTAGGCAGGATTGCAAGTCATGAAATGAATCTTAGGCGGTTTTGTTGTGGCCTGCCAGTGGCCAGTGGAGCTGGCAGCAGACTCGGACAGTGAGGAGGTTGGGGAGGAACATGGGTTAGTCCTGGAGGCTGGGGAAGGCTCTGATGAGGGCTCTGCGTCGGAGGCAGAGATGGGGGCCAAGGCCGTCTAACAGTTCTCAGCTGCCTTTGGAGATAGACAGCAGTGAGGCAGAGGAACAGCTGGAGCCTGTTCCCAGTGTGCGCAGAAATAAGAAATAAGGGTCAACGGGAGTAAAGCCACAGGGGGACAGTGAATGGCCCCTCCCATAGTAAATAAAAGAGGAGCAAAAGGGAAGTGGGCTTTTGCAAGAAACAATTCGTTTGTTCGTTTCAGGAGTGTGAAGATCTGTCCGTGAATCTCAGAGACTCTGTGCCAAGTCTTTCCTTGCACAGCACCTCATTTGGGAAATATTTAGATGGCAGCTTTCCAAGATAGATAAAGTCTGTAGTCATAAATATTCCTTTGAAAGACTGTTTGCCAGGCCTTTGCTGAATGTGAATGAGAGGGATTCACATTCGTTTAATAAAAGGGGTTTTGTCGGGACCAGGAATCTTCTTCGTGCTCTTTGGGGAAGCCTAAATCAGAAGAATCATTAAATGAATCCTAGGAGATTTGCAAGTGGGCTGGTTGGTAGGTAAGATATACGAGCACAACAGGACCAGGGATGGCTGCTGCTGGATGGGGAAGGGTGAAATTGACTTACTGGGGGGAGACTTAAGACTTTCCCTCCCAGCTTCCCCACTGATTTTCCTTATGGGGAGTCGGAAGGGAAGATTACAAATAGTAACTGTGTGATTGCAGGATGTTGCAACCATTACTAGTGAAAGTTAGCTGCCAAGCATCCATCTCACAATCCGTGATGGTGTTATGATGATGAGAACATCAAGGACCCTTGTTAAGAGTCCCCTTTCACTGATGTCGTAACATCAAGTGGTTGCTGAATGAATGGTCCTTAAGCCAGGACTAAAGGTAAAGGTTCCCCTCACAGATATGTGCTAGTTGTTCTCAACTCTAAGGGGCGGTGCTCATCTCCGTTTCAAAGCCGAAGAGGCAGCGTGGTCCGAAGAGGGCTCGGTGGTCATGTGGCCGGCATGACTTACCGCCAAAGGTGCACAGAACGTTGCTACCTTCCCACTAAAGGTGGTGCCTATTTTTCTACTTGCATTTTTACATGCTTTCAAACTGCTAGGTTGGTAGAAGCTGGGACAAGTCACGCGAGCTCACTCCTTTATGCAGTGCTAGGGGTTCGAACTGCCGAACTGCCAACCTTTCTGATCGACAACCTCAAAGTCTTAGCCACTGAGCCACCGCGTCTACCAGTAGTAAACTCTGTAGATTTATGCATGTATTAATTTTTTCTTCCCCTCACATTTTAGAACAGTATTTCCAAGCTGGGCATCCTTCAGATGCATTAACATTTCTATCTCTAGAAGCTGAAGATTTTGGATCTCCAGGAGGAAAATTCTCGATGCCGACAGTAGAGGCGAGCTGGACAGGAGATGATTTTAAAAAAAAATATTAATCAGAATTCCTCATTCAGATGTTAAATGCATAGGGGCAAAGTATCAACGCAATCTCCTACCAGAGAAGCTTCGTGAAAACACTATTTAAAGGTGCACAAACACACCACACAGCAGAGCAGTGGTGGGTTTCAAGAATGTTTAGAACCTCTTCTGTAGGCGTGGCCTGCTTTGTGGGAGTGGCTTGCAGGCCATGTGAATGGGTGGGAGTGGATTGCCAGCCATTTGACCAAGTGGGAGTGGCTTGGAAGTCATGTGACTGGGTGGGCGTAGCCAACATGTAAAATGTGGTGAAACTCACTTAACAACGCTCTTGCTTAGCAACCAAAATGTCGGCTCAGAAACTCTGGCATTTGAAGCACGCAAGTCTTAAAACTGTCAAGTTACATGACCCTTGCACCCCTAACCCTTTAGAAAGAGAAACCCCATGGGTGTTCAAAGTTGACAGCTTTAAGACTTGTGGACTTCAACTCCCAGAATTCCTCCTCCAGTCATGTTGGCTCAGGAACTCTGGCATTGAAGCACGCAAGTCTTAAAGCTGTCAAGTTACAAGACCCTTGCACCCCTAACCCTTTAGAAAAAAAACACAGGAGTGTTCAAACTTGACAGCTTTAAGACTTGTGGACTTCAACTCCCAGAATTCCCCCTCTCGCTCTGCATCTTGATGATGTGCGGACGGAGGGAGTTGGAACCGGTTCTAAACGGCACTGTAGATTTGTGGAACCTCTTCTATAGAAGAGGTTAGAACTGGCAGGAACCCACCCCTGCAGCAGAGAAAAGGAGAAAAGGAGCATCTACAAAAAAAATCTGACCTTGGTATTCTTCATCACAAATACAAATGGCACCGGTGGTACAATATCCGTGGCCGCTGCAGAGTTTCGGACATGCTTCTCCAATGTAGACATGATCAATCGCCCAACTTTGTTTTTCTGGTTCTTCTCCTTTCTGGATCCATCGGAACTGAGTTGCACTAGAAATAAAATTGTCCACATGTCGAGACAGGAAGTCAGCATGGCTCCCAGGTAATATGCCAATACAGGTAGCCCTTCTCTTAAGAAACATTCATTTAATGACGTTCCGCCATTGAAAAAAGTAACCTTTGGCCGTTTTTCACACTTACGAAAAGTGTCACTTTCCGTCGCGCATGTTCAAAATTTGAATGTTTGGCAACTGCTTCATATTCATGACGGTTTTAGTGTCCCGGGGTTATGTGATCCCCTTTTGTGACCTTCTGACAAGCAAGTCAATAGGGAAACCGGTTTCACTTAACAACTGAGTTACTAACTTAATAACAGCAGTGACAACTTAATAGCTTAAAAGTTACAACGGCCCTGAAAAAATGTGAATTATTATGACCGTTTTTCAGAGTTACAATCTTTGCGGCATTTCCCATGATTGTGTGATCAAAATTCAGACGCTTGGCAACTGCTTCATATTTATGACGTCGGTACTTACGACGGGTGCTGTGATCCCCTTTTGTGACCTGTATTTTTCGGACTATAAGACGTCCCGCTGTATAGAACGCACAAAGATTTCGAAGAGGTAAGTAAGAAAAAAAGATTTTGGCCTCCCCGGCCCCCAGGAGCACTCTGCAGGCTTCAGCAAAGCTGGGAGGAGGCAAAAATATCCCTGTTTTTCACTAAAACGGGGGCATTTTCCCCTTCCCCCAGACCTGCTGAAGCCTGCAGAGTGCTTCTGGGGGTGGGGGAAGGCAAAAACACTCCCGTTTTTCACAAAAATGGGATGTGGGGGGGCAGGCTTTGGGAGGCCAAAAATGGTTGTATTTGGTGTATAAGACGCACCAACATTTCCACGCTCCTTTAGGCGGGGAAAAGGTGCGTCTTATACTCCGAAAAATACGGTAGCTAAAGTCATTGAATGTTGTGAGGGTTGATATGTTGCTGAAGATGCGCAGTGCGGTTACATTTCGGAGAGGAACAGTGGTGGGTTACGACCAGTACGGCCCGATATGGATGTACCGGTGCCTGCCAGGAGCACCGGGTACCGTTCCGGTACAGTGCTTTGGAGGGCCCACCCACCCGCCCGTGCTCCTTACTGGTATTTGAGCTCTTCAGGGCTTCCCCGCACGGGGTGTACGGTGCCTGTGCGGCGCTCCGCCGAGTAGCTGGAGCGTCAGGCAGCGTCACAGGCAGTAAGTACGCTTGAGTGCGCTACATGCGTTCATGTGGTGGACGCTGGGCTAAGTTGCACCGGGATTTGGAACCCACCACCGGAGAGGAAGCTACCTGGAGGAGACGTGATCCGGCAGTTGGATGGTTATCCTCTTCCAAGTGGAGCTGTTGACAGAGTTATAGATGGTCGCCTCGTGAAACTGAAACGGGGAGCATCCAACGCTGTTGGAGGAAGACGGAAGGCACTGGGTCTGGACGAGCTGCCAGGAATCTAATCTGAAAGAAAGCAAAAGAGAGATAAAATTGCTCGGTGTGGAAGGGGGAGAATGCTTTGGCAAACAGTGGCAGCAAAACACTTGAGTGACTTCCCTACTTTCTCTTTAAGCCTTTTCGCACCCTAAGGATGTTAAAACAGCAGAATTCTATTTGTATTTGCCTTGATCAGGTATGTTCAGAAGAGACTGGAAGCCCTTTGTGGAGTTTCCAGGTGTTAAATACAATACAGGTGGTTCACAGGTGAAACGGTTACGGTTTCCTGGGGTCACGTGATCCCATTTTGCGACCTTCGGTCAAGCAAAGTCAACGAGGAAGCCAGATTCACTTAACAACCATGATAATAATTTAACAACTGCAGTGATTCACTTAACAAACGTGGCAAGAAAAGTTGTAAAATGGGCCCAAACTGAATTAACAAACGTCTCACTTTGCAACATAAATATTTCGGCTCAGTTGTGGCTGAGGACTACCTGTATTAGCTGGAGTTGAATAATTGAAAAAAACCAAAAACATCTTGGCAACAAGTAATTTTGCATTTGTTGTGTTACCAAGATAGATAATAGAATGGAATAGAATCATAAAATACGGAATGGAATGGGATAGAATAGAATAGAATAATAAAATACAGAATAGAATGGAATGGAATAGAATCATAAAATACAGAATGGAATGGGATAGAATAGAATAGAATAATAAAATACAGAATAGAATGGAATGGAACAGAATAGAATAACAAAATACAGAATGGAATGGGATAGAATAGAATAGAATAATAAAATACGGAATGGAATGGAATAGAATAGAATCATAAAATATGGAAAGGAATGGAATGGAATATAACAGAATAATAAAATACAGAATGGAATGGGATAGAATAGAATAGAATAATAAAATACAGAATAGAATGGAATGGAATAGAATAGAATAACAAAATACAGAATGGAATGGGATAGAATAGAATAGAATAATAAAATACAGAATGGAATGGAATAGAATAGAATCATAAAATATGGAAAGGAATGGAATGGAATATAACAGAATAATAAAATACAGAATGGAATGGGATAGAATAGAATAGAATAATAAAATACAGAATAGAATGGAATGGAATAGAATAGAATAACAAAATACAGAATGGAATGGAATGGGATAGAATAGAATAATAAAATACAGAATGAAATGGAATGGAACAGAATAGAATAACAAAATACAGAATGGAATGGGATAGAATAGAATAGAATAGAATAATAAAATACGGAATGGAATGGAATGGGATAGAATAGAATAGAATAATAAAATACAGAATAGAATGGAATGGAATAGAATAGAATAACAAAATACAGAATGGAATGGAATGGGATAGAATAGAATAATAAAATACAGAATGAAATGGAATGGAACAGAATAGAATAACAAAATACAGAATGGAATGGGATGGGATAGAATAGAATAGAATAGAATAATAAAATACAGAATGGAATGGAATAGAATAGAATCATAAAATATGGAAAGGAATGGAATATAACAGAATAATAAAATACAGAATGGAATGGGATAGAATAGAATAGAATAATAAAATACAGAATAGAATGGAATGGAATAGAATAGAATAACAAAATACAGAATGGAATGGAATGGGATAGAATAGAATAGAATAATAAAATACAGAATGAAATGGAATGGAACAGAATAGAATAACAAAATACAGAATGGAATGGGATAGAATAGAATAGAATAATAAAATACGGAATGTAATGGAATGGGATAGAATAGAATAGAATAATAAAATACAGAATGGAATGGAATGGAATGGAATCATAAAATATGGAAAGGAATGGAATGGAATAGAATAGAATAATAAAATACAGAATGGAATGGGATAGAATAGAATAATAAAATACAGAATAGAATGGAATGGAATAGAATAGAATAATAAAATACAGAATGGAATGGAATGGAATAGAATAGAATATGATAGAATAGGATATGGAAAAGAATAGAATAGAATAGATCTATCCTATCCCATCCTAGAAGAGAACAAAATAGAACAACAGAGTTGGAAGAGACCTCGGAGGTCTTCTAGTCCAACCCCTGCCTAGGCAGGAAACCCTACACCACTTCAGACAAATGTTTATCCCACATCTTCTTTAAAACATCCAGTGTTGAAGCATTCACAACTTCTGGAGGCAAGCAGTTCCACTGGTTAATTGTTTCAACTAGATAAACAAGACATGCTTATAAATTCCAACAATAGAACTTGAATCAAGGGAGATTTTACATTCATATCAAACAGTTACATTTATATTTACACAAGCGTTAAATAATTGTGAAATAGGTATTCCGAATCTTCAAGTCCACAATATTTTCAATCGCGGCCATAAGTTTCATATTTTACCTAGCATCCTTAGAGTATTCCAGCATTACCGAATGGAGATCACCACAAGATGTTGCTTCACAGCCAACGACAATCTGAAATGATTAAAATGAAATGCGTTTCCTCTTCAGTTTTGTCATTCGGTTTGGAACAATTTGTTCTCGTTGTCCATTCTGATAGTAGACCATTGCGTGTGTTTGTTCCAAAATAGGTAAAGGTTGCCCTCGCCTATACATGCTAGTCATTCCCGACTCTAGGGGGCGGTGCTCATCTCCCTTTCAAAGCTGAAGAGCCAGCGCTGTCCGAAGACGTCTCCATGGTCATGTGGCCGCCATGACTAAACGCCCACGGAACGTGGTCCCTATTTTTCTACTTGCACTTTTTACATGCTTTCGAACTGCTAGGTTGGCAAAAGCTGGGACAAGTAACGGGAGCTCACTCCGCTACCAGGCTCTAGGGATTCGAACCGCCGAACTGCTGACCTTTCTGATAGACAAGCTCAGCGTCTTAGGCACTGAGCCCCTTTGAGTTCTAGTCCTGCCTCAGCCATGAATGGCAGCTGGGTGACTTTGGGCCAATCCCTTTCTCTCAGCCCAACCCACTTCAAAGGGTTGTTGCGGGAAAAATAGGAAGTGAAAGGAGTATTAGGTATGGTCGCCACTTTGAGTTAACTTATAAAGTAATAAAGGCAGGACAAAAATCTAATAAATAGGCCCAAGATACCCTAGATCAGTGTTTTTCAACCTTTTTTGTGCAAAGGCACACTTTTTTCATGAAAAAAATCACGAGGCACACCACCATTAGAAAATGTTTAAAAAATTTAACTCTGTGCCTATATTGACTATATATAAAGTAATTCTCTTGAATCCTCCACGATTGTTGCTATGGGCGCACGCATGGGACGTCAGTGACGTCCCTGCGTGCGCTACCTCCCGGCGGTCCCTGCGTTTTTAAAGTAAACGCGGGGCCGCAGGGACTTAATAGAGGCCTCCCTGTGTCCCGAAAGCAACTTTCGGGACACAGAGATGTCCCGAGGCAAAAACACCCGGCGGGTGTTTTTCCCACGGCACACCTTACACTATGTCACGGCACACTAGTGTGCCGCGGCACAGTGGTTGAAAAACACTGCCCTAGATACTCTTTTGACCCACCATCTGCATATTCATCTTAATTTGATATTATTGTTCGATGCATTCATGTAAATTCCAAAAACTCTAAATAAGCAACGTATAGTAAATATGGGATAATCACTTGAACATCGATCAGAGTTTCAGGACAATTCTGATTAAAGTCGATGTTTTACTCCGAATGCGCAGAAATGCCTTCTTACTTTAAACTGTATCATGTATCCAGGTTGTATAATGAGCTCGCGGGAGGACAAGATATTATACGTCTGATCCTTCTTCTTATTTGGCCAGTAGAGATGGAAGGAGGGGTTACCGCAGAATCCCGCCGTCCTGACTGCATTTGGATAGAAACTCCAGTTTTCTTCGTGGGAGATCCCTTCTGTTAAGATCAAGGAGTGAAAACGAAGCAGAGAATTATTCGATGCAAACATAGACAGAATCGTTAAAACGTGTTTGTATATTCAGGATATATAAGCATCCTCCAAAGCCTAAGGGTTTGAGTTTGAGTTTGAGTTTTATTTCATTTGTATGCCGCCCTTTTCCCTGAAGGGACTCAGGGCGGCTCACAACTCAAGGGAAGAGGGATACAGACAGTTAACAACAACACAAAAACAATACATAGTTAAAACGCAACAATCATACCATTCGAGATAGGGGCAACGATTCTTTAGCCCCAGGCCTGTCGGAACAGCCAGGTTTTAAGGGCTATGCGGAAGGCCTGGAGGGTGGTGAGGGTGCAAATCTCCACGGGGAGTTCGTTCCAGAGGGTCGGAGCAGCCACAGAGAAGGCTCTCCTCCAGGTAGTCGCCAGTCGACACTGGCTGGCAGATGGAATTCGGAGGAGGCCTGCTCTGTGCGATCTAATCGGTCTGGTGGAGGTAAGGGGCAGATGATAGGCAACGCAATGTATCTAATGTGGTCAAATCTTCTATATATATAAAAATGGCACTCTGTATATGTGTGTGTGTTTGTGTGTGTGTGTTCTAGCATAACTCTGGAATGCCTTGAGCAATTTCAACCAAACTTGTTACACAGATGACTTACTCTGTGGAAAAAAAATACTGTGGGGGTAAGACACCTTTAATGTCCTTCGGGGGGGGTGTTCGTTAAGATATAGCGTGTTTTGCCTTAAAATGGCTTCTACTGTACTGCCTTAAAATGGCTTCTACTGTACAGTGCAGTGGAGTTGCCATGGTAATAGCCTTTCCTGTGTAATACAGAATTGGGATAAATAAATACCGGGGCAGCGCCAGGTTATCAGCTAGTTATAAATAATTAAGACTATCTTCCCAGTTATCCAATTCTTTGTAAATATGGGGTGTTAATTCAGAGAATTGAAGATGCTGAGAAACAAGAGGAGAAGAAGAATTTTATTACAATATCAGAAAAGGATAACGGAGTTCTCTACATTCACCATCCAAATCCTTGTATGAATTTTTAGATCAATCAACAGTCCGTGGACTATGAACAGGTAATCCTTTGACTTGCAATAATTCATTGAGTGACCATTCCAAGTTACAATGGCACTGAAAAATATGACTTATGACCATTTTTCACACTTACGACCTTTGTGACATCCCCCTGGTCACATGATCAAAATTCAGGCGCTTGACGTCTGACTCATATTTATGATTGTTGCAGTGTTCCGGGGTCACATAATAACCTTTTGAAACCTTCTGACCAGCAAACTCAATGGAGAAGTCAGATTCACTTAACAATATATTCACTTTATCTATCATCCATCTATCTATCTATCTATCTATCTATCTATCTATCTATCTATCTATCTATCTATCTATCTATCATCTATCTATCTATCTACTATCTATCTATCTATCTATCTATCTATCTATCATCAATATATATATATATATATATATATATATATATATATATATATATATATATATATATATATATATATATATATATATATATATATATATATATATATATATATATATATACTTAAAGTCACAACCCCTGGTATGCCCAAATGTCTTCCTTTATTTATTTATCAGCATAAATAAAAACACACATATATATATATATATATATATACATACATACATACATACATACATACATACATACATACATACATACATACATATATATATATATATATATATATATATATATATATATATATAATCTATCTATCTATCTATCTATCTATCTATCTATCTATCTATCTATCTAATCTAATCTTCTGGCACTAAAAAAAGGGTAAATGTTTCCCCTAGGGGACGATACTAATCTCCATTTATTAGCCAAAGGAGCCCATGTGGTCAGAAGACACTTCTATGGTCTTCTGGCCAGTATGACTATATGGAACACAGTAACCTTCCCACCGAAGTGGTACCTATTCATCTACTTGCATTTGCATTCTATCGAACTGCTATGTGAGCAGGAGCCAGAGATGGTATTCTATCGGTTCGGACCAATTCACGCAGATATGACCTGCCCAGCAGCCCTGATTCTATTTCATCCTATTCAGGGACATTTTTTTAGCAAAGCGCATGCACAGAAGGCCGGGCACATGCGTGCACAGAGCGCGTATGAACCGGTAGCGAAGGTAAGTGAAAACCATCCCAGGCAGGAGCTGAGGCAAGAACGGGAACTCACCCCATCTGCACAGTGCTCGGGTCTCGAACCTGGGCCGTCAGCTTAGCGTCTTTAACTGCTAAGCCATCGCACCCTCGTAGTAACTTTTTGGGTAAGAAATTAATTCACTATGTGATTCTTACCATCATCAAATGTGTCCACCAGTTGACTTGGATTGATTTCTGCTCCGCCAATCAGTATATTATCCAGGGCCCACTGAGCACGATCAAACCCCGAAACAACAATGCCGTTGTTAATTACAAATGGTTGCCACCAGCGTAGTCGAGTTGTGTTGGTCAGAGCCTCTTCTGGGAGCAGAATATAATCGTGCCTGATGGAGATATATTTCTGATAATCCATCTCATGTAGTAATGTCCACGATATTCCTATATTATGTTGGTTCAAGATAAAGAAAGAATTAATACATGTCTGAAAGAAAGAATTAATAAATGTCGGAGATTCCTTGCGGAGTTCTGAACAGCTGATTTGTGATGTGGGCTGCCCTTTTATAAAATGAGAATTTTAGACTAATTGAAATATTTGTTAGGTGTTGTGGCCCAGGAGGTGCCGTTGGAGCTGCTACCAGTCTCCGACAGCGAGGAGCCCTCTGAGTCGGCTCTGGAGGATGTGGAGGACCCTGAACAGGGTTCCAACTCCGAGCAGAGCGCAGAGAGGCTGGTTGGCCACCAGGAGGCACCTGAGCCTTGGACCAGTGGGGAGGAGACAAGGGAGAGTGAGCCAGAGGCCAGTAGTGAGTTGTTCCTGGATGCACGCCATCGAAGAGCTACTAGGCGTCAGGAACAATTACACAACTACAGGAGGTGATTGCACTCAGCTGGTGGTCATTAGGCTCCTCTCCAGACTATAAAAAGCTACTTGTGCACACGCCCCTCTTTGCAGAAGTCAACGCAGGATTGAATGTCGGAGGACAGTACTGAGAGCTTGGCAGGCTGGATTGCTGCCAAGCCTTATCTGTGTTTATTGCTGCCTGAGTTTGTCTGAGTTGCTGCCAAGGTCCTTATCTGTTTGTTTTGCTTGGCTTTCAGCCACCGAGGTTTTGGTGTCTTGTTATTAAAGGACATTCCATTTAAGTTTGTCTCGGCATTCGTTACTGGATGGAGGAGAGGGTCAGAACAGTTAGGTATCATATAAATCACTTGCCTCCATCTGTTGAGTAATCCAGTAGAACTCCTTCCTTTCGACATGTTGGTCTATGACAAGTGGTCATGTTGTTTTCACTCCCTATTCTTCCAAAGTATTGTAGAAACCTGGATTTAAAAAAATGCATCACTAAGTATATACTTTAATAATGTGCTGGAAGAAACTGCATGTGGGTTTAAGTTCTGGATACTTCCCTTTCTCATGAGGGACTCATGGAGCACAGCCTGAGACTTCGTGGGTTACTTAAATACGTTAAAACTCCTACTTTGATGTCTAGACACTGATATCATTATTGTGGGAAAAGTGAATTTCAGAAACTCGATGTTTGATTAGAGCTAGACTAGATCAGCCATCTACAAAAGCTATTTATATGGAGCCTTTTCCAAACCTTCCTTCTACAATTTACTCCTTTTATTGCATTTTTGGTGTGGCCTGCTGGCCACTGCCCCCCCCAGCAGCCAAATCAGAGGAGGAGGAGGAAGAGGAGGAGGGGGAGGGGGAGGAGGTGTGGGAGTCAGGGCCAGCATCAAGGCAATCTGAGAGTCCGAGAGGGAAGAAGGAATGGAGCTGTTAGAAAGAGAGAGAGAGAGAGAGAGAGAGAGAGAGAGAGAGAGAGAGAGAGAGAGGGAGGGAGGGAGGGAGGGAGGGAGGGAGAGAGAGAGAGAGAGAGAGAGAGAGATGGAGGCGGAGCTGGGCTGTCCATCAGCCCTCAGATGGAGAGTCAACATCCCCCAGGACTGGAGGTGGCTGATGAGGAAGAGGAGGAACAGCTGGGCCCAATGCCTGATGCATGGATGTGCAGAAGGCAGAGGAGAGGGGAGTAGTGGAAATCTATGGGCTGGTCCTTGGGACAGAAGTGCCACCACTCTTAGCGAGGCCCCAATTTAGCTCTGGGGATGTGCAGAAGGCAGAGGAGAGGAGAGCAGTGGAAATCTATGGGCTGGTCCTTGGGACGGAAGAGCCACCACTGCTAGCAAAGCCCCACCTTAACTCTGGGGATAAAAGGCAGGGGGCAGAGATGGATAGATGTGGCAGAGGAGAGGAGAGCAGTGGAAATCTATGGGCCGGTCCTTGGGCCGGAAGAGCCACTGCTGCTAGTGAAGCCCCACCCTAGCTCTGGGGATAAAAGGCAGGGCGCAGAGATGGATAGATGTGGCAGAGGAGAGGAGAGCAGTGGAAATCTATGGGCCGGTCCTTGGGATGGAAGAGCCACCGCTGCTAGTGAAGCCCCACCCTAGCTCTGCGGATAAAAGGCAGTGGGCGGAGATGAATAGATGTAGAAGACAACTATTCATCTTCCGGCCAGACGGACTTGTTAGCCTGAGAGATAAACTGAGAGATAAGATAGCTGGTGCTCCTAATAAAGCAATAATTTATTTAAACATAGAGGGTTTGTCGTGTTTGGGGAGCTGGGTCAGAACAATTTTGGGGGGCAAAATCCATCCGTGGATTGCATAATTTAAAGGCTACTCCTTTCAACCGAGATAATTTTAAAAAGTGCATAGACTTTAGGGCTGCAGCGAGAGCAACCTTCAACAAGATGAATTATATATGGTCCAGCTTCGGAAGGGTGGGTAATTTATTAAATTATTAATAACTTTCCACGAGGCTAGCTGACGGATGTGGTCAGCTGGGGAAATAAGTCCTTCCTTCCCTTCCTTCCTGAGTCGAAATTTTAAGGATGAAAGATTTATGCCCCGTGGCACCGTCCCCTTCGCCTTCCGGAGTCACACCATGGTTATTATTGGTCGCTAACCGTCATTCAAACGGATGAGCTACGTTCACCTCTATGAGGTAAGCTGACCTACTTTGCGCCCCGCAGGTCCAGGTCTTGAGTCATTGCCTGCCTCACTGTTGGTCCCCCAAAATATAGAGCCGTGTCCTCGGCCAGGACCCCACATTCCAGGCAGGCCAGTCCGCCTTCCAGGGACATCCATAAATCAGGGCGAATTTCTTCGTTGTCAAAACGCTCCTTCAAGAAGGTCTGGTGAGGGATTGCAAGATATGAAAATATAGGCTGATGGGCTGTTTTCCTCTTTCAGGTGAAATGTTCAGAAAAATACAGTTCCGTCATTCCTCTTTCTACTCTTCTTTCCCCCTGCCCCTTTCCTTCCTTTCCTTCCTTCCTTCCTTCCTTCCTTCCTTCCTTCCTTCCTTCCTTCCTTCCTTCCTTCCTTCCTTCCTTCCTCTCTTCTCCCTTCCCTTCTCTTCCCTTCTCTTCTCCCCATTCTATACCAGAAAAATACAATTCCTTCATTCCTCTTCCTACCCTTTTTTCCTCCCTCCCCTTTCTTTCTTTCCTTCCTTCCTTCCTTCCTTCCTTCCTTCCTTCCTTCCTTCCTCTCTTCTCCTCCCTTCCCTTCCCTTCTCCCCATTCTATACCAGAAAAATACAGTTCCTTCATTCCTCTTCCTACCCTTCTTTCCTCCCTCCCCTTTCCTTCCTTCCTTCCTTCCTTCCCTCCTTCCTTCCTTCCTCTCTTCTCCTTTCTCTTTCCTTCTCTTCCCTTCCCCCATTCTATACTAGAAAAATACAGTTCCTTCCTTCCTCTTCCTACCCTTCCTCCCTCCCTCCCCTTTCCTTCCTTCCTTCCTTCCTTCCTTCCTTCCTTCCTTCCTTCCTTCCTTCCTTCCTTCCTTCCTTCCTTCCTTCCTCTCTTCTCCCTTCTCTTCCCTTCCTTTCTCTTCCCTTCCCTTCTCCCCATTCTATGCCACAAAAATACAGTTCCTTCATTCCTCTTCCTACCCTTCTTTCCTCCCTCCCCTTTCCTTCCCTTCTCTTCCCGAAATAGATTCTGGAATAATAAAGTTGTGTTTTCTGCAGAAATGTAATCCAAATGCATTTTAAAAGGTAAAGGTTTCCCCTCTCCAGTCGTGTTGGAGTCTAAGGAACAGTGCTCATCTCTATTTCTAAGTTGAGGGAGCCAGCATTGTCTGAAGACAATTTCCATGGTCAGGTGGCCAGCATGACTATATGCCAAGGTGTACAGAACGCTGTTGCCTTCTCAACAAAGTGGTACCTATTTATCTATTTGCATTTACATGCTTTCGAAGTGCTTGGTGGGCAGGAACTGGGGCAGGAACGGGAGCTCGGCCCACTGCATGGTGCTGGGGTATCGAACCCGGATTGTCAGCTTCCCTGCAGACAAGGTCAGCGTTTTTAACTGCTGAGCCGCCACGTCCCTAAATACATATTAGTCAGACCCCAAACCAAGAATGACAGGTGGTAATTCCTCCAAGCTGTTCCTTATCGTTTCGCATCTACAGACAGAATCTTGCCAGACTGTACTATCTGCATCTCCAATATACTCTGTACTGTTAGGGAGGACCCGTCCCCACCCTCTTTCTCTCACACAAAATATTGGGGCTGAGATGCCTCTTACTTTCCAAGTTTCCAAGTTTAATAAAATTTGTATGCCGCCCACTCCCATTGGGACTCTGGGCGGCTCACAACAAGACAAAGAGACATTTAAAATTTAAAAATAAAAAATACAATATTAAAATTCCACATCATCCATACCATCTAAGTGGGGCTGGATATCAATCAACAAGCCCAGGCCTGCCGGAACAGCCGGGTCTTGACGGCTTTACGGAAGGCCGGGAGAGTGGTAAGGGTCCGGATCTCAGCGGGTAGATCGTTCCACAGGGCCGGCGCAGCAACAGAGAAGGCCCTCCCCCGGGGAGCCGCCAGCTTCTCTGGAATGCAGTCCCTCCCTCCTGGGAATCTGCCCCCTCATTACATTCCCTCACAATGCTTTTATAATAGTTCATGATACGCCGCTGATGGTGAACTTTTTCAGCACCGCACGCTGAAAAGGGAGCACTTTACGCACGCTCGTCTGGGCCGCAACCGGGAAGAGGAGATGCCCAGGGGGCATGCATATGCCGGAAAATAAACTTCTGGTTTCCGGCCCGTGCATGTGTGCTGGCCAGCGAGTCTTCTGGTTACTGCCATGCATGCCCCAAATCAGCTGGCCAGCACGCATGCTCGTGCTGAAAAATGGAAGACCAGCTCCTCCGGTTACTGAGACTGCGGCACGCAGAAAATGCGCACCACAAACCCAGAAGAGGAACGGGTGACGCCGCATGTGCCAGGCGACATGGCTGTCTGTGTGCTACTTCGGGCACGCATGCCATCGGTTCGCCATCATGGTGATATGATACTACTTTGAGTGCAAAGATTTAGCTTATTTGCATTGCTTTCCGTGGTCCAAATGCTCTTTAAGTACCTTCAGAGGATGGGTCAAGTAACAATTCGGCCCGGAGTATCCAGGGTCGCAAATGCACTGCTCTCGCAAGCAATCGCCATGGCCTTGGCAGTTTTCGACACAACCAGGCCCAAGGTAGAAATTGTCAATGGCCCACTGCATATCGGAGTACTTCTGATAAAACCTGAATCTCACTGGACTGCAAGAAAACAGAAGAAGAAGAAGCTGAGATTATTACACACAACTTTTTTTTTGGGGGGGGGGGTCAATTCATTTTTCTGTTTGTCTGTAAGGTTCTTAACTAATTTTAGTTTTAGTTAAATGTAGTTTCGTTTTAGTTCTTTCTTTGTTTATTTACAATCCTGCAACTTCTCCGTGTTCTTCCATTTTTCCTACCACCTTGGGCCCAGTTTCTAATGGTTCATCTGCAAATGCTTGCAATTTATATTTTCCTTTTTAAAAAATTTTCCACGCCTTTTATTTCTAAACCTTGTCTAATATTTATTTTATTATATTTATTCTAATATCTTGTCTAATATAGGATCTTGACAAACTTGAAGACTGGGCACTATCTAATAAAATGAAATTCAAGGGTGAAAAGAGTAAGGTTCTACATTTAGGCAAGAAAAACGAAATGCATAGGTACACAGTATAGGTGGCGCCTCGCTCAGTAGTAGTAACTGTGAGAGGGATCTTGGAGTCCTAGTGGACAACCATTTAAATATGAGCCAGCTGTGTGCAGCAGCTGCCAAAAAAGCCAACACAGTTCTAGGCTGCATAAACAGAGGGATAGAATCGAGATCACGCGAAGGGTTAATACCACTTTATAATGCCTTGGTAAGGCCACACTTGGAATACAGCATCCAGTTTTGGTTGCCATGATGTAGAAAAGATTTGGAGACTCTAGAAAGAGTGCAGAGAAGAGCAACAAGGATGATTAGGGGACTGGAGACTAAAATATATGAAGAACGGTTGCAGGAACCGTTTTGTTATCTGGTATGACTAGTTTAATGAAAAGAAGGACTAGGGGAGACATGATAGCAGTCTTCCAATATCTCAGGGGTTGCCACAAAGAACAAGAAGCAATGGGTGGAAACTAATCAAGGAGAGAAGCAACTTAGAACTGAGGAGAAATTTCCTGACAGTTAGAACAATTAATCAGTAGAACAACTTGCCTCCAGAAGTTGTGAATGCCCCAACACTGGAAGTCTTTAAGAAGATGTTGGAGAGCCATTTGTCTGAAACGGTATAGAGTTTCCTGCCTAGGCAGGGGGTTGGACTAGAAGACCTCCAAGGTCCCTTCCAACTCTGCTATTGTATTGTATTATTGTATTTCTGTTTAGCACTTCCAATGTCAATATAAATAGTAAATATAAATGGCACGATTTATAGGCCACGATTTCTAGAAAATATGCTTTCTCAGTTCTGGAAAACTTTGCAAGATAGAGTTCAAGTTAAAAAGAAAGGATTGCATTGAAAATGGTGAATTTGTCTCCGTTGAAATTTTTGAAGGGAAATTAAATCAGGTAGTCCTTGAGTTAGGGCCACAGCTCAGCCTAAAATTTCCATGGCAAACGAGACAGCTGTTTTGAGCGAGCCTTGCCCCATTTAACAACCTTTCTTAGTCACATTTGTTAAGTGAATCTCTGCATTGGTTAAATTAGTAGCATGGTTGTTAAGTGAATCACAAAAGGCGATCCTATGACCCCAGGGATGCTGCAACCGTCATAAGTACATGCCAATTGCCAAGTGTCCAAATTTTGTGACCACGGAGATGCTGTAATGGTTGTAAATGTGAAAAATGGTCATAAGTGACTTTGTTTCAGTGCTGCCGTAACTTCAGATGATTACTAAATGAACAGTTGTAAGTCGAGGACTACTTGAATGGGAAAACCAGCCCTTCAGTATTTCCGGTCCCGGTTTTCTGGCTTTTAACCAACGGATGGAGAGTTTTTGGAAACGCGAAAACTTTCAACTCATTTACACAATGTTCCAATCTCTCCTTCTTCGGTACATTGTAGGCCCCCCCCCTCCCTTGTTATGATGCCATGCCTCTATTTGATAATTAATTATAAAGGTAAAAGTTCCCATCGCACATGCGTACTAGTCATTCCTGACTCTAGGGGGCGGTGCTCATCTCCGTTTCAAAGCCAAAGAGCCAGCGCTGTCCGAAGACGTCTCCGTGGTCATATGGCCGGCACAACCAAACACTGAAGGCACACGGAACCTTCCCACCAAAAGTGATTCCTATTTTTCTACTTGCATTTTTTACATGCTTTTGAACTGCTAGGTTGGCTGAAGCTGGGAGAAATTAACGGGAGCTCACTCGGTTATGCGGCGCTAGGGATTCGAACCGCCGAACTGCTGACCTTTCTGATCGACAAGCTCAGCGTCTTAGCCACTGAAGTATAGTTTCCTACTTACTTTCCTACTAGGTTTTCAGGCAATGGGTACGTTATCCTTTTCCATCCTTTGGTCGGAAAGAAGACCGAGGGCTGGGAAACGGCCCCCGAGCACTTAGGGTCGGCAGGCAAACATTGAGGGATGAGGTATCTCCAACTCACGCCAAAATCGGTGGAGTATTGTACGTGGACTTGGTTCTGAGCAATTTTTTCAGAGGTTTTACATCCGACGGAAATCTAAGGGGTGCAAAAACACGAATGCATTTTGTTTTTTTAAAAAAAAAAATCAGCGAAAATTAATTCAGATCTTAATGCATTAAAAAACAATGTTAATTCAACGGAAGAGAATATTTGTAGGTCAAGGTTCAAATGAGGGACCATCGGTGAATTAGTGGGCTGCTCCGCCAGAGGCCAACAGGGCTGGTGACAGACTCAGACAGTGAGGAGGTTGGGGGGGAACATGGTCCAGTCCTGGAGTCTGGGGAAGGCTCTGATGAGGGCTCTGCTTCGGAGGCAGAGAGGGGGCCAGGGCTGTCTGACAGTTATCAGTTGCCTTCAGAGTTGGAAATCAGTGGGGCAGAAGAACAGCTGGAGCCTGTTATCAATGTGCGCATGCACCAAGCTGCCATGAGAAGGGAACAGCTAAGGAACAAGGGTCGACCTGGGAGTAAAGCCACAGGTGGACGGTGAATGGCCCCTCCCATAGGGAATAAAGAGGAGCAGAGGGGGAGTGGAGTTTTCAGGAGACAATTAGTTCAATTCATTTGGGTGAAGATCTGTTCCTGACTTCTTGCCAAGTAATTGCTGCTACAGCATGGCGTTTAGAAGATATCGGCCTGGCAGCTCTCCAATCTTGATAAAGGTCTGTGGTTGTGAAATCTCATGAAAGACTGTTGACCAGGACTTTGTTGGAGAGGAATTCACTGTAAACTAAAAAGAGGTGTTTTTTTTAATCGGGACGAGGAGTCGGCTTCCTGCTTTTGGGAAGCCTAGGTCAGAACAATTAGTGAACACTGCTAGCCTATATCACCCAATATCTTTCCACGTGGTACTCCGTGAACTTAGCCCATCATTCTGTGGTGGGATTCAGCCGGTTCGCACCTATTCGGGAGAACCGGTTGTTAACTTTCTAAGCAGTTTCGGAGAACCGGTGGTTGGAAGAAATCTCCTTTCGTTTTCTTCCACTTTACAGGGCTAATCCTGCAAGGAAGGCAGGAAGGAAACATCCTGGTGTTGTTTATAGCCTAATCTTTATTGCCCTGCTTACAGAAACTGCCTCTCCGGTTAACCCTTATTACATTGTAACAGCTAAGGTGAAGCGCCCATCGACGTGAGTGATGTTGAGTTGGCCACGCCCACCCGGTCACATGACCACCGAGCCACCCCCTACCCAGCTGGTCATTTGGAGGGGTTCAATTTATTTTCCGAAGCACCAGAAGGC
>NW_028261389.1:75315533-75455533 GCF_051295495.1 Thamnophis sirtalis
CGAATCTACACAGTTATGGATGAAGCATGTAACAGTGATACCCATTGTTATCGGGACACTTGGTATCATGTCCAACAATTTTATAAGATACATCAACAAATTGCAGCTTCCTGCAGTAACACCAGCAGAACTGCAAAAACTGCGCTACTCGGAACATTGTATATTTTAAGAAGGTTCTTGGTTGATACCTAGGACGCTGGCAGCCACCCGTATCAACCATTAGCACCAGTCAATGGTATTTGTGGTGCATTTTTGAATGTTCAGTTGGCCGAGTTTCATGTTTAATGAATAAAAGAAATAATAATGATAATAAGTATTGTAATATGTATTTTGAATATGTACCATGCTTTACATCCACAAAGTGACATCGACAGGTTGTACCTGCCAAGAAAAATAGGGGGCTATTGCAAATCCATCAAACGGCAGAAGAAAAATGAAGTTTAAATGATTATGTGAACCAAAGTACAGAAAAATTGCCGCAGGCTGTGAAAACGGAGAACAGCATAAAAACAACAGAAACAAAGGCAGAATATAAGGAAAAACTGCTGGATGACAGATTGAAAACCAAAACTTTGCATGGACAGCACTGGAAAAACATTGAAGGAAAATGTGATGACAACTTGACATGGGCATGGCTTAAGATGGGAACCATCAAGAAAGAAACGGAAGGTTTAATTAATACTGGCTGCTCAAGAACAATCACTACAAACTAAGGCCATGAAAGCGAAGATACAAAAATCCACTGACAATCCAAACTGCAGACTTTGCAACGACAAAGTTGAAATTCTTTCACACTTAATATGTGAGTGCAGCAAAATCGGGCAAATTGATTACAAAGCTAGACATGATCAAGTTGCTAAATTAATACACTCTACCTGTATCCAAAAAGCCTTGGGAACATAAAGTGGAAAAAGTTATCGAAAATGAGATGGTGGAGATCCTTTGGGTTCTTTTAAATACAGACGGATCGTCAATTGGAACACAACACGCCAGATATCACAGTTGTTGAGGGCCAAAGCATATAGTTTATTGATATCGCTATACTAGGAGATGCCAGAGTTGGGGAAAAAGAACTGGGAAAAATCACGAAATATCGTGAACTGGCCATCGAAACTACATGGCTATGGATGAAACATGTAACAGTGATACCCGTTGTCATCGTGGCACTTGGCACCATGTCCCAGAATTTTACAAAACACATCAATAAATTGCAGCAACCTGCAATAATACCAGGGGAACAGCAAAAAACTGTGCTACTCAAAATGTCCTATATTTTAAGAAGATATTTGGTTGAGACTTAGGACACTGGCAGCAACCCATATCAATCATTATCACCAGTCAATGGTATTTGTGACGCATTTTTAAATGTTCAGTTGACTGAGTTTCATGTTTATGAATAAAGCATATAATAATAATTGTTATTATTTTATTTTAAGAAGATATTTGGTTGATACCTAGGATGCTGGCAGCAACCCGTATCAACCACCAGCGCTAGTCAATGATATTTGTGACACATTTTTAAATGTTCAGTTGACTGAGTTTAATGAACAAAAAAGATGATAATAATAATAATAGTATTTATTTATGTCAGGGTAGCCGCTCCTAATGTAAAATGGTGATAAATAGACCTGCCAACTTCAAATAATCTGCAAAACATTCTTTGAAAAAATTGTAAAAGATTCACGAGTTGTAAAAAAATGTCTGTAGCATCTTTTCCAACTCACAAATGCTATTAAAAGAGTTTTGTGTGATCTGAGACTCACTTTTGGGATATTCTATTTAATTTTTTTAAAACTTTTGTATGGAGAGAGTAAACTGAGCTAGGATTTAAAAGAAGGGGGAAGAAAACGTGGTTATGCAGATGTAGGTTACGAGACAGGTTACAATTAAAGTAAAGTTTCCCCTCGCAGATATGTGCTAGTCGTTCCCGACTCTAGGGGGGGGGGGTGCTCATCTCCATTTCAAAGCCGAAGAGTCAGCGCTGTCCGAAGACGTCTCCGTGGTCATGTGGCTGGCATGATTAAACGCCGAAGATGCACGGAACGCTGTTACCTTCCCACCAAAGGTAGTTCCTGTTTTTCTACTTGCATTTTTTTACGTACTTTCAAACTGCTGGGTTGGCAGAAGCTGGGACAAGTAACGGGAGCTCACTCCGTTATGCGGGCGCTAGGGGATTTGAACCGCTGACCTTCTGGTCGACAAGCTCAGCGTCTTAGCCACTGAGCCACCGCGTCCCTGGGTTACAATTACTGTACCACAATAAATTAGCCATTGTAATATGCTCCAAACCCCACGTGTGTGTAAAACCTTCTGAGAGAGCCCGAAAACCTTTTGATGTAGGTGAGTTTGACAAGTCTGCTGTTGAAGGATGGCTGTTCCTTTGTTCTAAAATGTTGACTTTGACTTCTGTAACGTAATGTCCTGGGAGGATAAAATCCTCTGCCAGGGCTGGGTCATTAAAATGCTCTGCAATTATTCATTTTCTGCCCCGAATGTTAAATTTGTATTTGTTACTTCTTTGGCACAATGTTGTTATTATTATTATTATTTTCTTCTGTTTACTTCTGTGCGGAATCCAGGCAATAAAGAGCTTACGGAAAAGGGCTCTTCAATCTTGTATTTGAAGTTCCTGGGGCTGTGATGCTCTGGATTTGCTGGGGGTCAGAAAGATGGTTTCCCTTTGTAGAAAAAAGTGAGTGACACACCAGTTTTAGCCTGGAACTGCAGTCGGGAGACTATCCTCAGCCAGAGCCATAAATCAGACTTCAATTCTGACAAACAGGCAGGGCATAATCCATCACCTTATTAATAATCTCCATTAGTCCAGTGGTGATGTTCAATTTCTTTTGCTACGGGTTCTGTGAGCGTGGCTTCAGAGGTGGGTTCCTACCAGTTCGCACCTATTCGGTAGAACCGGTTCGTCAAATCTACCGAACCAGTTAGAAGAGGTTCCACCAGTGGACCCGGAAAGCAGGCCACACCTACAGAAGAGGTTCCAAACTTTTTTTGAAACCCACCACTGGTCCTTGGATATGATGATTCTACACTCTCATGCTCCTATTTATAAAACTCAGTGCCTCTGTGAAAGGTAAGGATGACTACTGCGTTTGTGGTGCAATCAGAACATTGCGTGTGTTGAAGTTGTTTTAACGCAAACCAAAGATGCCTTTTAAAAAACAAGTTTACATCCTATTCTTATGCATGCCAGTGCTGTGTGGGAGGTAATTTAAGGTGGTTCTGACAAGTGTCGTCGGCATCTTCATATCCGGTCACATGGGCGGCAAGCCACTCCCATCCGGTCACATGGGCGGCAAACCACTCCCACAAAGGAGGCCACACCCACAGAGTAGGTTCGAACAATTTTTGAAACCCACCACTGCGTGGCTTGGTGGGCGTGGCTTGGTGGGCATGGCAGGGGAAGGATACTGCAAAATCTCCATTCCCACCCCATTCTTGGCCCAGCCCGAGGTGGCATTTGCTAGTTCTCTGAACTACTGAAAATATCTGCAACCGGTTCTCCAGAATGTGTCAGAAACTGCTGAGCTTCACCTCTGCATTACTCCCACTGAAGCTGAGCGCCATGCAAGTAAAGGCTGGATCTAACAAGGCTGAGGCATAAACCAAGTCTAATTTGGAGTCCAGTAGTACTCAGACAACAAAAACAACAACAACAAGAACTCAACAAGCACTAGCCATCCCTCACTGGCTCAAGATTGACTCAACCTTCCAACCTTCCGAGGTCGGTAAAATGAAGTCCCAGATTATTGGGGGGCAACATGCTGATTTTATAAACCACTTAATTAACTGCATTCAGTTTTGGTCGCCATGATGTAGAAAAGATGTGGAGACTCTAGAAAGAGTGCAGAGAAGAGCAGCAAAGATGATTAGGGGACTGGAGGCTAAAACATATGAAGAACGGTTGCAGGAACTGGGTAGGTCTAGTTCAATGAAAAGAAGGATCAGGGGAGACATGATAGCAGTCTTCCAATATCTCAGGGGTTGCCACAAATAAGAGGGAGTCAAACTATTCTCCAAGGCACCTGAGTGTAGAACAAGAAGCAATGGGTGGAAACTAATCAAGGAGGGAAGCAACTTAGAACTGAGGAAGAAATTTCCTGACAGTGAGAACAATTAATCAGTGAAACAACTTGCCTCCAGAAGTTGTGGGTGCTCCAACACCAGAGGTTTTTAAGCCAAGACTGGACAGTCGCTTGTCTGAAATGGTATAGAATCTCCTGCTTGAGCAGGGGGCCGGACTAGAAGACCTCCAAGGTCCCTTCCAGCTCTATTCTAATATTCTACTAAACTAAACTCTTTTGCACACTAGGGTTAAATGTACTTTCGTTTCTGGAAGGAACCCTCTTAGTGACAATTATTTTTCAGGAATGCCCCAAACACACAAAAAGATATCATTACACTGCCATTTGTTATGACAATTTAATATGCTAGAATGTCACTGCTAAGTTTATTTTTCAGCAGGCTCATAAATCATCCATGAATTATAGCTAAAACCAAGCTCTCCACAAGGACTAAAAAAAAACCAATGAATCATCACACCGAAATGAACTTACAGATTCAAATATTGTTAAACCTATGATTTATTTACAAGATCATTTCAAATTTATCTTCACTAGGGGACTTCGCTCAGAACTTTTTACTTAAAAAAAATATTTGCAACCTTCCTGTCTTGTATCTCTAACTGTCCTCACTAAATACAGATAACGAGGGACAGTGTGGCTCAGTGGCTAAGACGCTGAGCTCGTCGATCAGAAAGGTCGGCAGTTCGGCGGTTCAAATCCCTAGCACAGCGTGATGGAGTGAGCCCCCGTGACTTGTCCCCCAGCTTCTGCCAACCTAGCAGTTCGAAAGCGTGTAAAAAAATGCAAGTAGAAAAATAGGAACCGCCTTTGGTGGGAAGGTAACAGCGTTCCGCGCACCTTCGGCGTTTAGTCATGCCGGCCACATGACCACAGGGATGTTTTTGGACAGCACTGGCTCACTTTGAAATGGAGATGAGCACTGACCCCTAGAGTCGAGAACGATTAGCACGTATGTGCAAGGGGAACCTTTACCTTTAAGTACGGATAATCTGTAAAGCATTTTCACCAGTCCTCAGAATATGAACCTATATTGTCCCGATAGATTCAAAACCGGTGAAATTGAAATGATGATTTCCCTGGCCAAGTAGACATGCAATCCTGGATTGTTATTCTAAAGCAGAGGTCTTCAAACTTGGCAACTTTAAGACTTGGGGACTTCAACTCCCAGAATTCTCCAGAGGCAGCTGCCTGGAGAATTCTGGGAGTTGTAGTCCACTAGTCTTAAAATTGTCAAGTTTAGGGACCCCTGTTCTAAAGGACTGAGAGTGAAGATAGTTCTCAGGTCAAAGCATTAAAGCAGATGCTTCCAACAACTCACAATGTCAACATCAGAATATTGTTTGGCTTTGAGTTTGAAGGACACAATGACCTCAGTATGTAGGCTTTAATAAAACAGAGCAATTATACCACTTGGCTGTACTTAATAACCATACTTAATAACTCACTTAATAACTGGGTTACTGTTCTGACCCCCCTCGTCCCACACCAACACACACTCTGAGCCAAAGATAAGATAGAGCATTTAATTAATAGACAGGTAGGTCCTTGGCAGCAAACCGGCACAGATAAGCTGTGGCAGGAATCCAGCCTGCCAAGCTCACCATAATGTTCTCCGACATTAGTTCCTGTGTTGACTTCTGCAAAAGGGGCGTGTGCACAAGCAGTCCTTTGATAGTCTGGAGAGGAGCCTCATGACCACCAGCTGGGTGCAATTACCTCCTGTAATTGGGTAATTGTTCCTTACGCCTATTAGCTCTCCGGTGCCAGGCATCTAGAAACAACACCCTTGGCTCCTCCCCACTGCTGACGTCAGGATCACTCTCCTTTGTCTCCTCCCCACTGGTCCAAGGCTCAGGCGCCTCCTAATGGCCAACCAGCCTCTCTGCGCCCTGCTCGGAGTCAGAACCCTGTCCAGGGTCCTCCACATCCTCCAGAGCCAACTCATAGGGCCCCTCGCTGTCGGAGTCTGGTGGCAGCTCCAAACGGCTCCTGCTGGGCCACAACAGTTACTAACTTAACAACTGCAGTGATTCACTTAACAGCTGTGGCAAGAAAGGTCGAAAAAGGGGGCAAAACTCACTTAACAATGGTCAAATGGTCAAGGGTCAATGGTCAGCCCAACAAAAATGTTGGGCTCAATTATGGTTGTCAGTCTAGGACTCTGTGTGTGTGTGTGTGTGTGTGTGTATACCTTTGAGTCAGTCCTGGCAAATATTCTTTTCAATTTTCTTGGCAAGATATTAAAAAGTGCCTTTTTAGGGCTAAAAGAGAATCTCAAAGCTCAAAGTCACTCCGATAGCTTTGTCCCTAAGGAAAAACTAGAACTCACAATCTCCTGATTTCTAGGCCAGGGCCTTTTAACCAGTATATATAATTGACTCTCAGTGGCTGTTTAGGATTTGAGAAAACATGATATTTATATACAAATATCTTAGGAAGTAGCCAAACTGGTTGAGGAGCAACCTTCAGCTACATTAGCCTTTGGTTAATATTTCTATTTTTGACTCCCCCCGGACAAAATGCGGTTAGCTTTAATTATGATACAGGGGAGTTAGCTTCGACCTGAAATTTTATTCTGCTTTGGGTCTGCAGCCCCCCCCGCCCCCCCAGTCTCTTTCCCTGTCTCTCTTTGCGTCCTCTCAGAGCTATCAAAATTCATCTGCACATTTCTCTGTGTCATCCCCTCGTGACATCCTTGAAAAAGGTTTTGACGTGTTGAAAGGAAACAAAGGAAAATAATGTAATCTCAAAGGCAGAACATTCCAGCTTCGACCATTTTGACACTGTTTCCTTGCTCGCAGCAGCCCTCGGTCCCTTCCGCCAAGGCTGAATGCCCGTCCAGCTAGCAAAGATTGCCACCCCTGCCTCATTAAAACGAGCCCACAGTCCCAGCCATGTCCGAAACGATAAATCATCGTTCAAAAGAAAACAGAAGGGAGAGCATCTAATTTGTAGAAGTGCCCTAAAAGCAGAGACACCAAAAGAAACCAGATCCAGAGCCTATCTGAACTTTCTCTTGGTTATGAGAAAGAGAAGGAGAGGAGGGTGGAAGGGAGAGAAAGGGAAGGAGAGAGAGCAGGAAGGGGAAAAGAGAGGGTAGGAGTAGGGGAGAGGTAAGGGAAGAAGGAAGTGGAAGGAGAGGAGGGTGGAAGGGAGAGAAAGAGAAAGAGAGATAGCAGGCAGGGAAGAGGAAGAGTGGAGGAGAGGCAAGGGAAGAAGAAAGGGGTAAGGAGAGGTGGGTGGAAGGGAGAGAAAGAGAAGGAGAGGAGGGTGGAAGGGAGAGAAAGAGAAGGAGAGATAGCAGGAAGGGAAGAGGAAGAGTGGAGGAGAGGTAAGGGAAGAAGAAAGAGGTAAGGAGAGGTGGGTGGAAGGGAGAGAAAGAGAAGGAGAGGAGGGTGGAAGGGAGAGAAAGAGAAGGAGAGAGGGAAGGAAGGGGAAGAGAGAGGGTAGGAGTAGGGGAGAGGTAAGGGAAGAAGGAAGGGGAAGGAGAGGAGGGTGGAAGGGAGAGAAAGAGAAGGAGAAATAGCAGGAAGGGAAGAGGAAGAGTGGAGGAGAGGCAAGGGAAGAAGAAAGAGGTAAGGAGAGGTGAGTGGAAGGGAGAGAAAGAGAAGGAGAGGAGGGTGGAAGGGAGAGAAAGAGAAGGAGAGAGGGCAGGAAGGGGAAGAGAGAGGGTAGGAGTAGGGGAGAAGTAAGGGAAGAAGGAAGGGAAGGGAGAGGAGGGTGGAAGGGAGAGAAAGAGAAGGAGAGATAGCAGAAAGGGAAGAGGAAGAGTGGAGGAGAGGCAAGGGAAGAAGAAAGAGGTAAGGAGAGGTGGGTGAAGGGAGAGGAGAAGAGAAAGAGAAAGAGAAGAGAGAGAGAAAGAGAAGGAGAGGAGGGTGGAAGGGAGAGAAAGAGAAGGAGGGAGGGCAGGAAGGGGAAAAGAGAGGGTAGGAGTAGGGGAGAGATAAGGGAAGAAGGAAGGGGAAGGAGAGGAGGAAGGAAGGAAGTAGAGAAGGAAGGGAGGGAGAAAAGAAAGGGAAAATAAGGTGGTGTCATAACAGGCGCTAAGGATGGTAAACAAAGCAACCCAAACTGTATATTATAACCTTTTAAATGGAATAACAAAAGTATAAGAATGGCAAAGAAAAAGAATAACTATGTGAATGTATACCTAGAATTGTATGTAAGAGAATAAATGATAGTAAGAATATAAAGCATAATATAGGTAAACAATATTTTGTTATAAATAGCTAAGTATAAATAAATATAGAATAGTACATAAAAATGGATAACAAATAAAGGGGACCGTGAATGAAAGATAGAAATGTATAAAAGGGAAAACACTAACTGCAAAGAAACCGATACGGAACTGCTGTATGATATATGATGGAACTTCTTGTTCCTATGTTGTTTTAAGTCATGTGTTTGTTTTTGTTGATGTGTTTATGTGTTTAAAATAAAAAAAATAAAAAGAAGAGAATGTTTAAAATTCTTTCCTTCTCGTCTTTTGTTCCGTCCGACACTGAAGGAGCGGCCTAGAGTAGATGCGATGGAACAAAACGAAATAACAAATGAAAATTATTTTCAAGTATTTAAGCGGGTGGGAAGTTGTCCTTTGGAGCACACAATGCGACTTCTCACGAAAACCGTTATCCGGGCGACCTTTTCCAGGAGGCCGTGGGCTCGAATTTGGGCAGAAAGGTCAACCCACCATGGCCAGCAAGAAAGGAAAGCCAGTTCTTGAGATGACAGGAATTCCCAGGCACCAGCAGAAAAAGAGAGCATTTTGTGGCTTTGCTGAAGTGTGTGGGGTGCACAGAAGATTAAGAGCTGTGGTGGCACAGTGGTTAGGAATGCAGTTCACTCCAAGGGTTTGGATCTCATCAGGCTCAAGGTTGACTCAGCCTTCCCCCCTTCCGAGGTTGGTAAAATGAGGACCCAGATTGTTGGGGGGAAACAGGCTGACCCTGTAAACTGCTTAGAGAGAACTGTGAAGCACTGTGAAGCGGCATATAAGTCTAAGTGATATTGCTATTCCTTCCTTCCTTCCCTCCCTCCTTCTCTTATTCCCCTTCTTGTTCTTCCTGGTGGTGCAGTGGTTAGAAGGAAGTATGGCAGGCAATCCCTGCCCACTGCCCGGAGTTTGATTTTCACTAGCTCAAGGTTGATTCAGCCTTTCATCCTTCCGTGGTCAATTAAATGAGGACCCAGATTGTTGGGGGCAATAGGCAACACTGTAAACTAGTTAGAGAGGGCTGTAAAGCAGTGTGAAGTGGTATATAAGTCTAAGTGCTATTGCTACTGCTTCCTTCCTTCCTTCCTTCCTTCCTTCCTTCCTTCCTTTCTTTCTTTCCTTCCTTCCTACTTCCCTCCTTCTTTCCCTTCCTTCCTTCCTACTTTCCTCCTCCTCCTTCCTCTTCTTCTATCCTTCCTTCCTCCCCTCTCCTTTTTCTCTCTCCCTTTCCTTCCTTCCTTCCTTCCTATTTCCCTCCTCCTTCTTCCCCTTCCTCCATCCTTCCTTCCTCCTCCTTTTCTTTCTCCCTTTCCTTCCTTCCTTCCTCCCTCCCTCCCTCCCTCCCTCCCTCCCTCATTCTCCTTCCTGGTGGTACAGTGGTTGCAGTACTACATGGTTAACTCACTGCTCACTGCCAGGAGTTCAATCCTAACCGGTTCAAGGTTGAGATTGGTTAAATGAGGAGCCAGATTGTTGGGGGCAATAGGCCAACTCTGTAAACTAGTTAGAGAGGGCTGTAAAGCAGTATAAAGTGGTATATAAGTCTAAGTGCTATTGCTACTGCTTTCTTCCTTCCTTCCTTCCTTCCTTCCTTCCTTCCTTCCTACTTCCCTCCTCCTTCTTTCCGTCCCTCCCTTCCTTCCTTCCTTCTTTCCTACTTTCCTCCTTCCCCTTCTTCCCTCCTTCCTTCCTCCCCTCTCCTTTTTCTCTCCCTTTCCTTCCTTCCTACTTCCCTCCTCCTTCTTCCCCTTCCTCCATCCTTCCTTCCTCCCCTCCCCTCTCCTTTTCTTTCTTCCCTTCCTTCCTTCCTTCCTCCCTCCCTCTCTCCCTCCCTCCTTCCCTCCCTCCCTCATTCTCCTTCCTGGTGGCACAGTGGTTAGAATGCAGTAGAACATGGTTAACTCACTGCTCACTGCCAGGAGTTCGATCCTAACCGGCTCAAGGTTGACTCAGCCTTCCGTCCTTCTGAGATCGGTTAAATGAGGACCCAGATTGTTGGGGGCCATATGCTGGCTCTGTGACCCACTCAGAGAGTGCTGTTAAACACTATGAAGCGATATGTAAGTCTAAGCGCTATTGCTATTACAGTGTTCTCCAAAACTATAAGATTACCCTCATTTCACAGCCAGCAAATAACATGTCATTTTGAGCTTCAGGTTCTCTGCTTTTATAGAAAAGTCTATGATTACAAAAAAAAGGAGGGGGGGGAAGTCTGTTCCATATATATTTGGCACCATTGGAGGAGTCCATCTGCAACCAGTTTGGAGAACCTACAAATCCCACCCCTGGCTGGCCATGCCCACCCCACCCTGCTTCTCCCAGGAGTCTCCCCACGGCCCGTTTTGGATGCGAGGTAAGTGCAGGGCCCGTGCGGCAGCTTGGGGAGGGGGAAAAATGGCCTTCTATAGCAATAGCAGTTAGACTTATATACCGCTTCATAAGGCTTTCAGCCCTCTCTAAGCGGTTTACAGAGTCAGCACATCGCCCCCACAGTCTGGGTCCTCATTTCACCCACCTCGGAAGGATGGAAGGCTGAGTCAACCTTGAGCCGGTGAGATTTGAACCGCCGAACTGCAGATAGCAGTCAGCTGGAGTGGCCTGCAGTACTGCACCCTAACCACTGCGCCACCTCGGCTCTTATGACTTCTAGAACTTCTGTTTCCGTTTCCGGACTCCACAGGGCTTCCAGAGCCCGGGGGGATGTTTTCATCCTCCCAGAAGTTTGAGGAAAACCTCTTCAGCCTGTGGAAGGCGAAAAGCCCCCCCCCCCCCGCAATGGTGCAGGAGTCTGACTAGGCCACGCCCACCATGGCCACGCCTACCCAGCAACCGGGCAGAGGATTTTTGAAGCCCAAATTGAAGACCATTTTATAATAAAAGCAGACATTGCAAAGTCGTTTACTGGACTTTCCCAGATAAATAATGCTGCTTAAATGTGGCTTATTGTACTTGTTAGTGTAACTTGACTATTATTCTTGGATTTAGTAGAATTGTTTTTGGCTTGTTAAATGCAGCACTGCAGGCTACTTCAGCTGACTGCAGTTCTGCAGTTCGGCTGTTCAAATCTCACCGGCTCAGGGTTGACTCAGCCTTCCATCCTTCCGAGGTGGGTAAAATGAGGACCCGGATTGTTGTTGGGGGCAACATGCTGACTCTGTAAACCGCTTAGAGAGCCCTATGAAGCGGTATATAAGTCTAACTGCTATTGCTATTGTTGTTATTTCCAGATAGCAAAGATTTTGGCTATAGCTTAGGACTTCCTCTCCTACCAAATCCTTAATTTTTTAAATAATGCCGTTGCTTTGCTTGGCCAGTAAATTATTTGTTCTTATGCTGAAGGCTGTGATAAGCACCTTTTCCTCCCCAGCTGCTAACACTATTTCTTCTGTTTTTTTTAAACTAACCAGAGCAGATTAAAGCAAACAGCGTCCGTTAAATGCTGCTAAATCAATGCCATTGCAACACAAAAGCATTCAGAAGTGAAGCTGACAATCACATTAATAGCAGATACACTCATTACGATCAATACTTTATGACGATGGTGAGCAGCGACTAAATTTTGAATGGGAAACTTGTTAACAAAGGGCAGATCAAGCAGAGGGAGAAGGAAACCACTTAGACTGGTTCAGGAGTTTAGCACACCGTTAAGACGTTCTTTAAATATTTAAAATGAAAGTTTTAGCATTGACAACGCACCGTGCTCTGAATGCATCGTTTTTGAGGACACTCAGATTAAATGGCCGTGGCTGTCCCAAACTTTCAAGCCCAAACCTCGGGGAGGAAATACAATACGTGGAGAACGTTTTCATTGTGGCTTAGTAGCCCAGCAGGCAAACAGCCCTTACTCAAACGAGCAATCGTTAGTAAAATGTGCTAACCCCAGGGATATCTCTGCATAAAATGATCCTTCGCATCCAGTATTAATATTGTGGTAGAACAGGTCATTTTAATATTTTAATCACATAGAGCAGGGATGGCTAACCATTTTGTTGTTGCATGCTGAAAGCAATACACACACACCCCGCATGCCCCCCACACACATGTGCGTGTCCCAGTGGTGGGTTTCAACATGTTTTAGAACCTCTTCGGTAGGTGTGGCCTGCTTTGTGGGAGTGGCTTGCTGGCGGTGTGACTTGAGTTGGAGTGGCTTGCCAGCCATGTGACTAGGTGGGAGTGGCTTGCGAGCCATGTGACTGGGTGGGAGTGGCTTGCGAGCCATGTGACTGGGTGGGAGTGGCTTGCCAGCCATGTGACTAGGTAGGCATGGCTAACTTGTAAAATGTGGTGAAACTCACTTAACAACGCTCTTGCTTAGCAACCAAAATGTTGGCTCAGAAACTCTGGCACTTGAAGCACGCAAGTCTTAAAGCTATCATGTTACAAGAGACCCTTGCACCCCTAACCCTTTAGAAAAAAAGCCCAGGGGTGTTCAAACTTGACAGCTTTAAGTCTTTAAGGTTTAGATAGGACTCTTACAGGTGGGCAGGGCGATTGGTGAGCCAGCCAATCAGTGAGCGGCGGGCAGGGCAAGCGTGGTGCGGACAGGTGGGGAGAAGGAGCTGGAACCGGTTCTAAACGGCACAGTAGATTAGAACCCGTTGCTAAAATATTTGAAGCCTGCCCCTGATTATGTTCAAGTACATAATTGTAGCAAACCTACCTCGGATTCACAAAACTGGGTTGGGATGTCATCCCTTCAAGGTAGACTGTGTCAAAAAAATAGACCCATCTGGGATTCTACTTTATGGTTCTGGTCTATAAGAGTGTTGGTCAATCTTGCCACTTTGAAGATGTGTGGACTTCAACTCCCAGAATTCCCCAGCAAATGAAAATATATACCTGAGCAAAAATTTTTTTTTACTACCGAACTGGTAGTAATGGTGGCCGGAACCCACCCCTGAGTTTGGTGGTTCGAATCCCTGGTGCCGCGTAACGGAGTGAGCTCCTGTTATTTGCCCCAGCTTCTGCCAACCTAGCAGTTCAAAAGCACGTAAAAATGCAAGTAGAAAAATAGGAACCACCTCTGGCGAGAAGGTAACAGCGTTCCATGGGCCTTCGGCGTTTAGTCCAGAGGTAGGTTCCTACCAGTTCGCACCTATTCAGTAGAACCGGTTCGTCAAATCTACCGAACCGGTTAGAAGAGGTTCCACCAGTGGACCCAGAAAGCAGGCCACACCTACAGAAGAGGTCCCAAAATTTTTTGGAAACCCACCACTGGTCCTTGGATATGATTATTCTACACTATCATGCTCATATGTATAAAACTCAGTGCCTCTGTGAAAGGTAAGGATGACTACTGCGTTTGTGGTGCAATCAGAACATTGCGTGGGTTGAAGTTGTTTTAACACAAACCAAAGATGCCTTTTAAAAAACAAGTTTACATCATATTCTTATGCATGCCAGTGCTGTGTGTGAGGTAATTTAAGGTGGTTCTGACAAGTGTCGTCGGCATCTTCATATCCGGTCACATGGGCGGCAAGCCACTCCCATCCGGTCACATGGGCGGCAAGCCACTCCCACAAAGGAGGCCACACCCACAGAGTAGGTTCGAACAATTTTTGAAACCCACCACTGGTTTAGTCATGCCGGCCACATAACCATGGAGATGTTTTTGGACATCACAGGCTCTTTGGCTTTGAAACGGAGATGAGCACCGCACACTAGAGTAGGGAACGACTAGCACATATGTGCAAGGAGAACCTTTATCTTTATCTAAGAAGGACTGGACCAGTCTATCTAACAAACAAAAAATCTTTAACTTCAGGGTGATCGGATTAAGACATGACCCTCCAGGACATAATAGGATTATCTAGCAGCAGAGCTCACGGCATTGCAAAATCACCTAAGGTCATTACATCAGCTCAAGGTTCAACCAAACTTCTGAGATAACCTACAGGGTTAGCTATGATCCCTACAACAGTCAATAGAATACATGTCCTTGCACAGGAATAGGAAACTCAAGGGCAAGGCCCAAGAGAAGGTATAAATAACCCTAATCCTCAGCTGCACCACGACCATGGGCCTGGTGGTTCTGTTCACCATTAAACCCTCTTTCCAATCAGCCGCCATGTTTCCAGTGTCTTTGTCCCCGCTTGGAACTGAACCTGATGGACATTTTCTTCCAACAATTTCCCCCTTCCCTGTTTGTTTGTTCTTTTGGAAAGGAACCAACGTGAAGGTTTTGTTCGGTCCTTCGCTTTCAGTTTGGCCACTTCTGAATCTTCAACCACAGGTTTGCGCGCACGATAACACTTCTCTTTTAGGAGAAAGCTATTCTCAAAGGGTGATTTGCAGGAAAAAAACAACGCCCGGAGTCCATAATTAAAGTAGTATCTATCCAGGCAGATGCTTTAGCTGGCGGTGTTATCGCGCCATGCTACCAACGGCCTGTTGAAGCTCATAAAATCTACAGCCAATGGATTTGACAAAACAGCCAGGGTAATTTGTCATCTCGTTTTGATCCAGAGTCTATTGCCAAGTGGATAGAGAGGCCCAGGAACTATCACAGCCCCCCGGAGGAACTGACAGTGATCCAAATGGAACAAGGTGGCTGATTGTGTTCTTTGACAGGAAAAAAAGAAAAAGCTAAACTCAATATCTCTTTTCGTGAGAAGCAGTGCTATAGCTAGTTCAGGAAATAAGTGAAAAATATCCTTTTCACAGTCCCTCCCTCCTCCGGCCTCTTTAAGGCAGCCGTGTCTCTCAAAGTAGCATTTTTGTTTTTCCACTCTCACCCCATTTATTTATTTATTTATCTATTATTATTTTCTATCCCTCTGTCAGGCTTCCGAAAGATGCCCTAATTGATTCATGAGCCTCGAGCCAAGTTTCAAAGGAAAACCAGTCATTTATTAGGAGCACCATTTCGGCAATACCCTATTGCAGTCAGATCTAAGCCTCATTTGAATTATGGTGGAACTTTACCCCTGTTCCTTCCCTCCCTTCAGTCTGTGTCACAAATCACATTCTCCAACGAGGTGCACCTCTCACAAGCCTGCTGTAGTACTAATCTGAGATCCGACTCTAGCTGGAGGTATGTGCGGAATGCGCTCCTCTCCCTTTTCTCACCATGGCAACTTTATGAGTTGACACCCATCTTTATTAGTTTTACAAAGAACTAAAGGTAGCGAACGTATCCAGCGTAACCTTCCTCCTCCTCTTTTCCCCACAACAACCACAACCTTGTGAGGTGGGTTGTGCTGACAGAGGCCCAAAGTCACCCAGAGGGAGTTCATGGCTAAGACGGGACTTGAACTCACGGCCTCCCACTTTCTAGCCTGGTGCATTAACACTAAACCCAAATTAACTCTCAAGGCAGATAATATGCAGATAGCGATCTGCCTTGTAAAAGGGGAAATGCTTCAAAGTCCTTATAGTTTCATATTCACTTCATTCTTTTCCAATTCTTAATCATTTTACACGGATATTGTCCATCACGATTCATTCAAAATGGTCAACTCTCTGCTTCTTTAGCAAAAAGAACACTTCCAAGACTGGAGGTTTTTAAGGAAGTGTTGGATAAGCATTTGTCTGAAGTGGTGTAGGGTTTCCTGCCTAAGCAGAGGGTTGGACTAGAAGACCTCCAAAATCTCTTCCAAATCTTATTATTCTTTATAAAAGCTTCATTGCCCCATGTCCTAGGGGCTGATGGTGAACCTGTTGCATGTGTGCCAGAAGAGGCATGCAGAGTCATCTCTCTGGGAACAGGAGCCGTTGCTCTGCCGTGTTCCGGTGTGCTGGCCAGCTGGTCTTCATGAATGCAGAACCCCTGGAAACTGGAAGAGCAGTCTCCCAGTGCACATGCGCACACCAGGAATATGATCTTCTGGTTTCCAGCACATGCATGCACTGGTCAGCTGCTCTTCATGCATGCATGCATGCCAGAAACCAGAAGACGAGGTGGCTGGCATGCATGCGCACCACGGAAACCAGAAGATCATCTTCCCGGCATGCTCATGCGCATGTGCCCCAAGCAGTTGCTCTTCTAGTTTCCGGCGCAAGCTCCCGTTTCAGCACTCGGTGCTGAAAATGTTTTCCCACACTGCCCTAGAGTAATGGAAAGATCTAACTGTATCTCACCACGCCCTACAATTAGTAAGATATAAAATCGAATCTTCCTAGGTTTCATGCCATCTGTTTACATTAAAATTATTTTGTCAATTCACACTGCTAATTGCTTTCGG
Organism: Thamnophis sirtalis; assembly: GCF_051295495.1. Taxonomy (NCBI): domain Eukaryota; kingdom Metazoa; phylum Chordata; class Lepidosauria; order Squamata; family Natricidae; genus Thamnophis; species Thamnophis sirtalis. The sequence continues at coordinate 75,332,030 of NW_028261389.1, forward strand.
CTCTGCAAAAGCTCCTCAATTATTAGTGTGGTACAGAGCAAGTCCCTTAACGGTTGGGAAATTAAGGGGGGGGGAAAAACAAATTAAACATCTAAGCATCCACTCCCGAATTTCCACCCATGGGAACAATCCACTTAATGGTATTCCCACATGTGTCTCAAAATTCTCCTGTGTAAGCCTTAAACTTGCCAGGAACTATTAATGCAATTATAGTATTTCCTGTAGTCATTAAATTGTATGAAGTTAAGGTTTTGGACTCGTTGTTAGGTAGGGCCAGCTAGTCATCTACAAATACCCGGCGAAAAGTATCAAGATCACTCATAAGTTCCAGTTTAAACGATTTACTGCTCAAGCAAATACACAAGAATCCGTACAACTAACAGTTAGCACTAAATTGGCACTAGATAAAAGTCAATGGAATTCAAGAGGGGGGGGTGTTGGACGGGGATCATTTGTAGACACATTACAACTCCAGACTACATCCTCTCTTGATGCCAACCTCAGCCTCTGCCTGCTCTTCTCTCAGAGTACATGTTCCTTTACATTGGAAGCTGCTCAGTTGACATTTCTAATGCTCCAATGTCCTTACTTGGCTGCCTCTCTCTTGGGAGACTTTGCTAACTCAGATTTGGAATAGAATGGAATAGAATGGGATAGAATAGAATGGAATAGAATAGAATAGAATGGAATGGTATGGAATGGAATAGAATGGAATGGAATGGAATAGAATGGAATAGCATGGAATAGAATGGAATAGAATGGAATAGAATGGAATAGAATGGAACGAAATAGAACGCAATAGAATGGTATAGAACGGTATAGAACGGAATAGAATGGAATGGAATAGAATAGAATAGAATAGAGCAGAGCAGAGCAGAGCAGAATATAGAATGGAATGGTATGGAATAGAATAGAATAGAATAGAATGGAATGGAATAGAATAGAATAGAATGGAATGGAATCGCATGGAATAGAATAGAATGGAATAGAATAGAATGGAATAGAATGGAATGGAATAGAATGGAATAGAATGGAATAGAATGGGATAGAATGGAACGAAATAGAACGCAATAGAACGGTATAGAACGGAATAGAACGGAATGGAATGGAATAGAGCAGAGCAGAGCAGAGCAGAGCAGAATATAGAATGGAATGGAATGGAATGGAATGGAATAGAATAGAATGGAATAGAGCAGAGCAGAGCAGAATATAGAATGGAATGGAATGGAATGGAATGGAATAGAATAGAATAGAATGGAATAGAGCAGAGCAGAGCAGAGCAGAGCAGAGCAGAGCAGAGCAGAGCAGAGCAGAGCAGAGCAGAATATAGAATGGAATGGAACGGAACAGAAAGGAACAGAAGAGAACAGAGCTGCAAGGGACCTTGGCCGAACCAGCAGTAGCCGAGGCAGGAGGCCCCGCCCACACCCCTGGATGCTTCTGCACATGCGCAGAAGCACTGCACGTACATCCGTGCGCGGGGGTGCGCCTGAATCGGTAGTAAAAATATTTACAGCCACTGTAATATAGGTAGTTATACTACCCTCTTATAAGATAAACATACTTGTTGGTATTCAGAGGCTGAGTAAGTAATTCACATAGAGTCTATTAAATCACCCAAAACGTCTGGCTCTCATAAATTTCATTGTCATAAATTTTAATTGTCCCTCTGATCAAAAAGTAGCAGGTTGGAACAGACACTATCTATATGTTTGCTGAGTTCCTAGCAATGAGGGAGCCATTTTTTAAAAAAATTATTATTTATTGTTTCAGACCTAGTTTGCATATACTGTTTCTGCCCTGTTTGCTGTTGTTTTTCATTGGCCTGAGACGATGAAACAAACAGACATGACGTGGAAATGCCTATTTATTTTCTGTACAATATTACACAGCACTAATTTCATTGTTTCTAGTATGCTATGTTTATTCAATTAGTGTTTGGTAATTCATTTCCTGAGAGCAATTCTTACCACCTCTGCTTCAGTCTACAATCTACAGGTTAATAAGGCCTGGGGTAAAATGTAGAAAGCCCCCTCTTTTTTTTTATAAGATCTGAAAGATCCTACACAAGATTTGAGCTCAGAAATTACAGAGTTATGGAAATAAAGGAAAATATATTGAATTATCACTTGTAAGAACATGAGTAACACAGGGGCGAAAGTAACTTTAACAATACAATTTAAAAGTACCACAAAAGTTCTCTGTTATTAGAACAAAAAAAAAACAAAAAAAACAGTTAAGACTGGCGGAGTAAAAATGCAATAAAAAAATTTAAACATTACAAATTCAATAAATGGAGAATATGTACCAATATATTCATTGCAACCCCATTTGGTCTAAAGCTATTGGTTCACTGACCCCTCATTTTTTAACAGTCCCTAAGAAAATTCTCAGTTTATTTGTATATATTCACATATACGTATTAATTATCGCAAACTCTAACACTAAGTTAACTCTAAGTTGCATTTGCTATTAATAGAGTATTTATTAAACGTTGATCTCATTTTAATTTAACCTGTCCTTAACATGCCATGCACTATCATTTTACTGCTTCGTTACCAGAAACCAATTATGTTTAGGGATGGGCTGCTACGGTTTGCATGGGTTCAGGCGATCCTTTAGCTAAGGATCGGCCCAGTTCAGCGAAGCCCAAATCTCACCCATGGCTGGCCCCGCCCAATCCCTTCCACCCATCTCCTCCCCTCCCAGGAGTCTCCATGTGACCGGTTTGGGATGCCAGGAAAGTACAGGGGCCCACACAGAGGTTCGGAGAGGGTGAAAAATGGGCCTCCCGGAATTTCAGGTCCGTTTCCGGCCTCCGGACCCTGAGGGAGGCCATTTTCGCCCTCCCAGAGGCTCAAGGAAAGCCTCTGGAGCCTGGGAGAGTGAAAAATGGGCCTCCCAGAAGTTCCAGAAAGCTGAAAATGGGCCCATGTCCTCTGGAGGGCCTCCAGAGCCTAGGGGAAGTAGTTTTTGCCCCCCCTCCCCCCGGAGGCTCGAGAAAAGCCTCCAGAGCCCAGGGTGGGTGAAAACAACCTCCCACCACCACCGCGGTGCTAGGCCACGCCCACCCAGCAACTGGGCAGAGAACCCGTTGCTAAAATATTTGAAGCCTACCCTTGATTGTCTTCAAGTACATAATTGTAGCAAACCACAAGAATATATTGATATTTACACCACCTTCTGAACCATCAAGATGTGATGGATTATGGTCCCCTTTTTTTGCCAAGATCTCTCCTAATGCATCACTTTCCACTCTGGTTCTGTTCCAGTTTCTATGATATGATCCATTCTCTGGCTCTGCTCCCTAAGGCAATATTTTTGAACTCAAGAGATGTTGACTCTCTACGGAGAAGCATTTAGAAGCAGGTCATGATTGATGAATTAAACCAGGGGGGAAGTTATATTAAGAAAGTTGGAAGATATGCTTGAAATGGAGGCAGGGGACTGGGTAGAAATTTTAAAAATTAGGCAGTGGAAGAAGATAGAGGTGGGAGGAATACTTAGACTGGACATCCAAGAAATAGACATAGACGGAGATTTAAGAGAGGAATTGGGAGGCAAGTCAAAAAAAGCATAGCAATTAAATTATTGAAGCGGGCAAGAGAAGATGGATAGATGATTTTATTGTTTATTGTTCGCTTTTCCTTTTTCCTCTCTTTCTTTTAAAGCATAGCAATTAAGATATGAAGCAGGCAAGAGATGATGTGGATGGCTTTTCTTTTCTGTTATTGTTTTGAGTTGCTTTTCCCTCCCTCTCTCTCTCTCTATTATTTTTTTCTCTCTCTTTTTTTTTTAGGCAGATGACACGATTAGATGTTAGACGGGAAGGAAAGAAAAGGTTTCTCAATAAAGGGTGACATGATTAAAAGCTAGAATAAGTGACAGAAATAAGGGGAATATTAATGTACACATCTTATAAAATGAAAGTAACCATGAGAATATGTGGAATAATTGAATAATGATAGATTGCAACCTAATATAAACGTGCATTGTTATTAGACATACATACTTTGATTGAATGTAATAATTATGTTTAATTTGATTAGTTCCATTTGGATTCGTGCCACGTTGTTCAAGCGTTGATTTGACATTTTCATAAACAAATAAAAAATAAACTTTTTTAAAAAAAATAGAAACAGGTCATGTTATATTCTGAGGTTTTGGATGGGCTGGAAATTCTTCGTAAATAGGATAAGCATTTCTTTCCGGGAAGCATAGACCAGTGACAAAGCAGATTCAAATGACAGTAAATCAAATTAGCGGCACTTCTCCAGGGTGTTGAAAGAGAAAACAACTTTAAATCTTAAAAGTTAGGATTGCTGGGGAAAATATGACTGGATCTTTCTCAGGGAATAAAGGCAGTCCTCGAGTTTCAAACTAAACAGTTTGTTTAGTGACCAAAGTTACAATGAAGCTGAAAAAAAGTGGTGTGTGACCATTATTCATACTTATGACCAATGTAGCATCCCCTTGGTCATGTGATCGAAATTCACATGCTTGGCAACTGACTTATATTTTATGTGAGTTTCAATGTCCTGGGTTTCTTTTTTGCAACCTTCTGGCAGAGTTAAAGGGGAAATCAGATTCACTTAACAACCATGTTACTAACTTAACACCTGCAGTGATTCCCTTAACAAGGGTGGCGCAGTGGTTAGAGTGCAGCACTGCAGGCTACTTCAGCTGACTGCAGTTCTGCAGTTTGGCTGTTCAAATCTCACCGGCTCAAGGTTGACTCAGCCTTCCATCCTTCCGAGGTGGGTAAAATGAGGACCCGGATTGTTACTGGGGGCAATATGCTGACTCTGTAAACCGCTTAGAGAGGGCTGAAAGCCCTATGAAGCGGTATATAAGTCTAACTGCTATTGCTATTGCTAACTGGGGTAAGGCAGGTTGTTCAATGGGGCAAAAATAAAAGAAGGAAGGGAGGGAAGGAGGGAGGGAGGGAGGGAGGGAAGGAAGGAAGGAAGGAAGGAAGGAAGGAAGGAAGGAAGGAAGGAAGGAAGGAAGGAAGGAAGGAAGGAAGGAAAGATTGGAAGAAATATCCATCTGGTTCAGTTCCAAGCCAGGATAAAGATACTGGAAACATGGAGGCTGATTGGAAAGAGAGTTTAATGGTGAACAGAACCACTAAGCACGTGGTTCTCTGGTGCAGCTGATCACATGTCGTTGAAAGCGAGGGGTTTTTATACCTTTGCACTTGAGCTTCCTGTTCCTGTGCAAGAACATATATTGTATTGGCTGTTGGCAGATTCCTATGGGGTCATCTTTGGCTGAGCTCCCAGGTTTGGTTGAAGTTTGCTGGGTGATGCAATGCCCTTAGGTTAGATTGCAATGCAGTGGGCTTTGTGTCTTCTGCTAAAGGGTCCTACAATGTCCTGAAAGCCCATATCTTAGCAATCAGGTTTTTGAGTGCATGCCCTCCTCCGAAAATAAGCCCTCCCCAAAAACATTGCAACACAGCAGCAGCCATGAGGTGACCACGCTCGCCTCCTCCTGCACCTCAAAAATAATAAGACCTCCCCAAAAATAAGGCTTATTTTGGAAAATAAGACCCTGTCTTGTTTTTGGGAAAATATGATAATATTCTGCCCTTTTAGATATTTCTCAAGATATTTAATTCTTTTAGGAGGGCTGGTTTCTCCAAGAAGGATGGATGGATGGATGGATGGATGGATGGATGGATGGATGGATGGAAGGAAGGAAGGAAGGAAGGAAGGAAGGAAGGAAGGAAGGAAGGAAGGAAGGAAGGAAGGAAGGAAGGAAGGAAGGATCAACCATTTGTAAATAATGAAACTTTCCCTTAAACTTTTTATTGGGAGTGTTCCAGTGGTGGGTTGCTTATCCCGTTCCAACCGGTTTGGTTGGAACGGGGCCGGCGGCGTCCTTGTGCACGCGCGCAGTTCATGCATGCGTCTTAGCGCCTGCGCGATCCTCCAGCTGCTCGCGGAGAATCGCGCAGGCGCTGTATGTGCCATCCAGCTGCTCACGGAGAATTACGCAGGCGCTGTATGTGCCATGCTCCTGCGTGGAAGCGCAGAAGCCTTCAAAGACCGGTAAGGAGCGCGGGCAGGCGGGTGGGCCCTTCGCCGTTCCCAGAAGTTACTTACTTCCGGGTTCGCTGACCAACCGGTTCGCGAGGACCGCCGCGAACCGGTTGAAACCCACCCCTGGAGTGTTCCCAACAATTTTATCTCATATGCATTCTCTTTACCCTTCCAGGGGTGATAGATTGGGTGTCAAACAGAGCCCATGTTTCATTGCTTTTATGGTAATGCTGCAACCCCACGGAAAACCTCGCTGTTGAACACCGCTGAGAGATTAACAGGAGTTTGGATTGAGCATCAACGGACAAAAGGTTTCTCTCCTGTGCCGTGCAGTGAAAGGCAAAAATATGAGCTCTCCCGCATCCCCCCCCCCTTTTCAAAGCAACCTTGGGGCCCATTTTTCTGCTCCATTTCCACCTCTAATCGCTCACACATAAGCCATCTCGTAGGCTTCCTTTGCTCCAGACAGCATCCCCAATCTGTGAGGAAACCCAGAATGGGTCTTTGGTATTTGGAAGCTGTTATCTCCCGCTTCTCGAGGGCAGCTTGCTAGCTTCTGTTCGTGTTTATCGGTGAAATAAATATCAGCTTTGCAAAAAAAATACCAGGATCTAATTAGCAAACCTGTCACCGATGAGGCCAGATTGGAGCATATATGAAGAATCAGCTGTCTCTTGCTAAAACTGGTGGGGTGCTGCTCTTCCTAGTATCAACATAGTAAACTGACAATTTCCAGTCCCATAGATTAGTATGTCTCTGGCTTTCTTAAACACAAATCCATTAGAAACCCAACGCTTTTTATGAATACTGTCAATTTTAACTGTTTCTTACATAAATGGACATAAATTGTTTCAACTCCTATCCTCAAAAGATTTCTAAAGAGCACTGCACACCAGAACAATAGACACAAGGACAGTTTTTCCCCCAAAGGCCATCACTCTGCTAAACAAATAATCCCCACAACACTGTCAAATTATCTACTAAGACTGTATTACTATTATTCTTCTCTTCCTTCTTAGTACCTATCTCTTTTCTAGGGCCTATCTCTTTCCACTTATGACTATAACCATGTTGCTTGTGTCTTTGTTGTGCAAATGTGCATTGTTTTATTTGTTTCCTAGTATAATTTGATTGCTTATTAGTAAACTAGGACAATCACTAAGTGTTGTATTATATGATTCTTGATGAATGTATTCTATTCTATTTTTCTTTATGTACACTGAGAATATATTCACCAGACAAATTCCTTGAGTGTCCAATCACACTTGGCCATTCACATTCACATTCTATTCTCATTCTCATTCCTTATTCCATTCCATTCCATTCCATTTCTTATTCTATTCTATTCTCATTTCCATTCCATTCTCACTCATTCTATTCCTATTCCTATTTCCTGTTCTATTCTATTCTCATTCCATTCCTTATTCTATTCTGTTCTGTTTTGTTCTATTCTGTTTTATTCTCATTCCATTTCTTTTCTATTCTATTCTCATTCCATTTCTTATTCTATTCTCATTCCATTTCTTATTCTATTCTCATTCCATTTCTTTTCTATTCTATTCTCATTCCATTTCTTATTCTATTCTGTTCTATTCTTTCTATTCTATTCTATTCTCATTCCATTCCTTATTCTCTTCTGTTCTTTTTTGTTCTATTCTATTCTCATTGCATTTCTTTTCTATTCTATTCTCATTGCATTTCTTATTCTACTCTGTTCTATTCTTTCTATTCTATTCTCATTCCATTCCTTATTCTATTCTCAATCCATTTCTTATTCTATTCTATTCTATTCTCATTCCATTCCTTATTCTGTTCTGTTCTGTTTTGTTCTATTCTATTCTCATTTCTTTTCTATTCTATTCTCATTGCATTTCTTATTCTATTCTGTTCTATTCTTTCTATTCTATTCTATTCTCATTCCATTCCTTATTCTATTCTCAATCCATTTCTTATTCTATTCTATTCTCATTCCATTCCTTATTCTATTCTCAATCCATTTCTTATTCTATTCTATTCTCATTCCATTCCTTATTCTATTCTCAATCCATTTCTTATTCTATTCTATTCTCATTCCATTCCTTATTCTATTCTCAATCCATTTCTTATTCTATTCTGTTCTATTCTTTCTATTCTATTCTCATTCCATTCCTTATTCTATTCTCATTCCATTTCTTTTCTATTCTATTCTCATTCCATTTCTTATTCTATTCTCAATCCATTTCTTATTCTATTCTATTCTATTCTATTCTATTCTTTCTATTCTATTTTATTCTATTCTCATTCCATTCCTTATTCTATTCTGTTCTGTTTTGTTCTATTCTATTCTCATTCCTTTTCTATTCTATTCTCATTCCATTTCTTATTCTATTCTCAATCCATTTCTTATTCTATTCTCAATCCATTTCTTGTTCTGTTCTGTTCTGTTCTGTTCTGTTCTATTCTATTCTAATCTACCCTACCCTACTCTACCCTACCCTATCCTATTCTATTTTATTTTATTCTCAGTGTTGGCAACAGAGGTATTTCAAATTACCCTTAAACAACATCTTGTCATTCAGTTGGTGCAATTATAGGGTGCATGCATCTAACAAAATGTGATTACAAAAGGAAAAGGACAAATTGCATCTGGAATAATATATTCTTCCTGTTCCTATTTTGCTTTTCTCCCCCCCGCCCCAACAGAAAAAGTCCTGTGAGCCAGGTGTAATCTGTCCTTCTGCCTGTACTTGCTATACAGATAGTCCTCAACTTGCAACAGTTCATTTAGGCACCGTCCGAAGTTACGACAGCCCTAAAAAAAAGAACATTTGTCACACTTACGACCATTGAAGCATCCTCATGGTCACATGATCAAAATTCGGAAGCTTGACCACTGACTCACATTTATGACGGTTGCAGTGTTCCGGAGTCATGTGATCAACTTTGGCGACCTTCAGACAAGCCAAGTCAATGGGGACGCTGGATTCCCTTAACATCTGTGTTGCTGACTTAACAACTGCCGTGATTCACTTAACAACAGCGACGAGAAAGGTCGTAAAAACGGGTCAAAGCTCACTTCACAAATGTCTCGCTTAGCAATGTAAATTTCGGGCTCAGTTTGAGGCCGTAAGCCAAGATTTACCTGTGTTGTGCAGTGAAATATAATCCCAAAGCGCTAAGTTAAAAACAAACTATATTTCCCCCACTGTCCCATGTGTCAAAGTGCTTCTGAATTCTAAATAAGTAAATGTTCTACTTCCCAAACTGAACATGGAAAGCAAATGCAGAATGTGGATTCCTGACAAGGCAAGGAATTGTAAGCGTCAGTCAGTTATACGCGCACAATTCTACAACAACATATGTAACAACAAGGTGATAATACGCATTTCTCGCTTTTTTTCCCTGTTCTTTCTTTCTTTCTTTTTGCAAACCACATTCTGTCAAACCGCTCAGCTGCCCAGAGTCCCTCTACAGAGAGCCAATAAAACTGTTCAAAGGAGCTTTTGATTGCTTTATGTACATTTTGTTGGATTTCAGCCAACGCAACCACTTCATATTTGGCAGCGCGATTGGGTTGCGAATATTTCCTTCCCAAATTCAAAGGAAGCCGTTGGTAGGAATTCACCCTGAAGCATATTTACTTTCAAGCAAATTTATTCGGCGTCCTTAATTTCATGAGAGCGTAATTGGCTCAAGTATATCCTGAACTTTTAAAAAAAGAGCGAGAGAAATACGCTTTGTTCCGTCCAGTGGCAACTATTATTTGACTGTGAAAATCTCTTCTATAGATAAAATGCCTTGAGGTTTATTTAGTTTCCCCCCACCCCAAAGGCCATCACTCTGCTAAAAAATAATTCCCTCACTGCTGTCAAACTATTCATTAAGGCTGCATCGTTCCTATCCCCCATCTCCTCCCACTTATGGCTGCAGGACCGTAACTTTGTGGCTTGTATCCTTATGATTTATATTGATATTGATTGTTTCCTGGTTGCTTATTTGTACCCTATGACTATCACTAAGTGTTGTACCTTAGGATTCTTGACGAATGTATCTTGTCTTTTTGTGTACACTGAGAGCATCTGCACCAAAGACAAATTCCTTGTGTGTCCAATCACACTTGGCCAATAAAGAATTCTATTCTGTTCTATTCTACTCTAATTCACTCTACTTAATCTATTCTATTCTATTCTATTCCATTCCATTCCATTCCATATTTTCTTTATTCTATTCTATTCTATTCCATTCCATTCCATTCCATATTTTCTTTATTCTATTTCATTCAGTTCCATATTTTCTTTATTCTATTCTATTCCATTCCATATTTTTTATTCTATTCTATTCCATTCCATATTTTCTTTATTCTATTCTATTATTATTTTTTCTATTCTATTCTATTCTACTCTACTCGAATTCACTCTACTTAAGCTATTCTATTCTATTCCTATTCCTATCCTGTTCCATTTCCTATTTTCTTTATTTTATTCTATACTATTCCATTCCATTCCAATCCATATTTTCTTTATTCTATTCCATTCCATTCTATATTTTCTTTATTCTATTCTATTCCATTCCATTCCATTCCATATGTTCTTTATTCTGTTCTATTCCATTCCATTCCATATTTTCTTTATTCTATTCTATTATTATTTTATCTATTCTATTCTACTCTACTCTACTCTAATTCACTCTACTTAATCTATTCTATTCTATTCCTATCCCGTTCCATTCCATATTTTATTTTTTCTATTCCATTCCATATTTTCTTTATTCTATTCTATTCTATTCCATTCCATTCCATATTTTCTTTATTCTATTCCATTCCATATTTTCTTTATTCTATTCTATTCTATTCCATTCCATATTTTCTTTATTCTATTCCATTCCATTCCATTCCATATTTTCTTTATTTTATTCCATTTCATATTTTCTTTATTCTATTCTATTCTATTCCATTCCATTCCATATTTTCTTTATTCTATTCTATTCCATTCCATTCCATATTTTCTTTATTTTATTCTATTCTATTCCATTCCATATTTCCTTTATTCTATTCTATTCCATTCCATTCTATATTTTCTTTATCCTATCCTATCCTATCCTATCCTATCCTATCCTATCCTATCCTATCCTATCCTATCCTATCCTTCAGTTTTTCTGCTGATATTCCTGTACTTTAACCAAACTGACCCTTAAGAATAAAGACAGCTTCTATTGTAAATGAAGGAAGTCAAAAGTTTTTTTTCAATATCATAAAACCACTTGTATTACACCCTGAGATCATATGTGCTTACTTAATATGAATATATACCGACTATATTCATCAAGGAACAGTAGACTAAGAAGGGACCAATGATGGAAAACCTTTTTGGCAAAGGTCGCGTGGAAATGTTGCACTCGTGCGTGCACAGCACACACACATCATGGCTTCGCTCCAGAAAAGCTGTATTTCCAGAGTTCTAGCCGCATGTGAACCCGGTAATCGGCTGGAGGGCGCGCATGAGCACATCACTTTTCAACACTGCTGGGCACGCAAAGGGATCGCACTCTGGAAAAGCCAAACTTCACCGTTCTGGCTCACATGCGCACCCAACAATCAGCTGGCCAGCGCACATGCGCACACTGGTTTTTGGGACTGTCCCATGCGTGAAGGACAGCTGATTGGTGCATGTGCACCAGAAACCCAAAAGACAAACAGGCAAGGCTGTATGTGCCAGGCGACATGGCTTTGAGTGTGTCTTTGGGCACGCGGGCCATGTGGTTGCTATCACAGGAATAGGCTATCCCATAATTTCGACACATAAACTGGGTTTTGCCAAGAAGTTAAATTGTTCTTCATGTCAGGGGTCAAAGAAAAAACTTCGTTATGTTTTATGTGTGAGTTTGTTGATTTGTGACACAAGAATATAAATCGATGTGCTTAGAATAAATCTAAGATTCTTAAAAAAATTTATCTCTTTGTAGGCTAATAGTTAACAGAATTGATGTGTCTTTTAGAGCTGTTGTACGACCACTGTTGAGCCCAAATTTTATTTTGTTATTTTGTGAGACCTTTGTTAAGTCAGTTTTGCCCCGTGTTATGACCTTCCTTGCCACAGTTGTTAAGCGAATCACTGCAGTTGGTAAGTTAGCAACACATTTTTAAGTCAATTTCAGTTCCCCATTGGCTTTGCTTGTCAGAACGTCACAAAAGGCGTTCACATGACCTTGGGATGGTCATAGGTATGAACCAATTGCCAAGCACCTGAATTTGGATCACATGATCACAGGGATGCTGCAATGGTCGTAACTCTGAAAAACGGTCATAAGTCGTTTTTTCAGTGCCATAACTTTGAATGGCCACTAACTGAACTGTCGTAATTCGAGGGCTACCTGTATATACTAAGCCAATAGAAGAAGAATAAGATAATGCCTACTATACGGTAAGTCAATTAATTCTTTTAAACAGATACCATACAATATTTCAGGTTAAAATCAAGCATTCACTCAGGAAATCACAATCCAAGGATGAGCTTTTGTTAGTTCTTAAAATCTCTCTCTATAAAAATGGTTGTGTGTATGTTCCAGCATAACTCTGGAATCCCTTGAGCAATTTCAGCCAAACTTGGTACACAGATGATTTACACTCTGGAAACAAATATGTGGGGGTAAAGCACCCCTAATACCTCCCGGCGTGTCTGTCTGTCTGTGTGTGTCTGTCTGTGTGTGGGTTCCATCATAACTCTGGAATGCCTGGACCGCTAAAATGAAAAGGAATGAATTATAACTATAGTATCAAATCACTGTACTTTTCACAGTGATAGTGTGCATTTTGGATTCCAGTTCGTGTGTGTGTGTGTGTGTGTCTGTGTGTATGTGCATTACTTTGATTTGACACTCTAGATATAATTCATTCCTTTTCCTGTCTAATAAAGGATTAGCATAAATAAATACCCGGGCAACTCGGGGTTATCAGCTAGTCATATTATAAAAATCTTCACGAAATAAAGTTTCCAAGAGCCTTTTGCGTTAACGCTGTCAAGTTCCATATAAGTTAAATCCTCATTGTATTGGCTTCACAGTCCATTGAGTACCTGAATAATGGTTAACCGCACTGTGTTATATTATTTGCACCCACAATGGATATCCTTCTCCTTCTCCTTACATTTCTTAAATGCAAATTTTCCAGTTCTCAAAAGCAAATCAATGCTGCAAATTGATTTTTCTCACTGGTCACGGTTGAATCCGGCTTGTAATTTCATTTGACTGTTTAAGAAGCCTACAAATTGGTCCACTTAAAGCTGCCACATGAAGAAGCATCTTATACAGGGGTGCATTTGCTGATTCTTGATATGGGCAGTCCTCAACCTATGACCACAATCTACCCCGAAATTAATGTGGGTTAAGTGAGAAATTTGTTAAGGGAATTGCATCTCTTTTTATCACTTTTCTTGCCATCATCATTAAGTGAAGTACTGCAGTTTGATAAGATAGTGATCTGGTTATTGAATTAATCTGGCTTCCTCATTGACCGCTTGTCAGTGTTGTAGCCCGCCAGCAGCCAGCAGAACTCACGGCAGATTCAGACAGTGAGGAGGTTGGGGAGGAACATGGGCCAGTCCTGGAGTCTGGGGAAGGCTCGGATGAGGGCTCTGTGTCGGAGGCAGAGAGGGGGCCAGGGCCATCTGACAGTTATCAGCTGCCTTCAGAGTCCGACATCACTGAGGCAGAGGAACAGCCGGAGCCCTGTTCCCAGTGTGCGCATGCACAGAGTTGCCAGGAGAAGGGAACAGTTCAGGACAATGGCCAACTCAGGAGTGAAGGCACAGGTGGACGGTGAATGGCCCCTCCCATAGGGAATAAAGAGGAGCGAAAGGGGAATGGAGTTTGCAGGAGACAATTAGTTCAATTCATTCGGGTGAAGATCTGTTCCTGACTTCTTGCCAAGTAATTGCTGCTACAGCGTGGAGTTTGGAAGATATCGGCCTGGCAGCTCTCCAAGCCTGATAAAGGTCTGTGGTTGTGAAATCTCTCGAAAGACTGTTGGCCGGGACTTTACTGGAGAGGAATTCTCTTTCGCCTAAATAAAAGAGGTTTTATCGGGATGAGGAGTCGGCTTCATGATCTTGGAAATCCATGACAGCTGGCAAGCATTTGAATTTTGATCACATGACCCCGGGGATGTTGCAAAGCTCGTAACTGTGAAAAAACCGGTCATAAGTCACTTTTTTAAAGTGCTGTTGTAACTTTGAATGTTCACTAAATGAACGGTTGTAAGTTGAGGACTATCTGCACATATATTACCTTCTACGGTCCTCCTGCCATTGTGTCAGGCACAAAAGATAAGTTCCCCGCATGAATTAAAGTGACTTAATGCCAAATTAGTCTGTGCACAAGAATCTTCTCAATTCGTGCTTAGCATCTGCTTGAAGTTAGATGAGGATCAATGGAATTCAAAGGAGGTCGGACTTACTGTATTTTTCGAACTATAAGACGCACCAAGATTTTGAAGAGGTGCATTTTTTAAAAAAAAGTTTTTGCACTCTGCAGAGCTCCCAATTCCTCTGCACACCTCATTTTTTTGTGAAAAACGGAGCATGCGGAGGGTTTGAGAGGCCTGCAAAGTGCTCCTGGGGGCTGCCCCCCCCAAAAAATGAGCAAAAAATGACCTTTTTTTTTTTTTGCAAAAATGGCCCCAATTTTTTGCCAAAAACAGGGCATGCATAGGCTAAACGCAACCAGATTTTCTCCCTCTTTTTTGGGTGGGAAAGGTGCGTCTTATACTCTGAAAAATACAGTAGTTCACTTGTGACTATGTAGGGATTCTAGGCAGATCCCTCTTTTGATTCCAGCCCCAGATTCTGCCATTTCTTCTACTAACCTTCACCGTAACAATAATAGTAGCAGTTACTTACATAAAATTCACGCAGCCTGTTCCTGCAGGAGGGGCAATCCAAACGAAACTGAGATTTGTGGTTGGAAGGTGGCTGACGTGTGATGCAACCACACTGCACATGAACTGATTCCCAAATTGGTGATCGGACATTATTCCTACAAGGAAGAGACAAAATAAATATTCATGAATATTCATTCAACAGTTTCATTTTATTTCTGCACAAGCATCCATAAACAATTAATAAGAAATTCAATTGTGTTACACAGCATTCTACCTGTATCAGTGGCGAAATCTTTTTACTACCAGTTCTGTGGGTATGCCTTGGTGGGCGTGGTGTGCCTTGGTGGGCGTGGTGTGCCTTGGCGGGCGTGGTTTGGTGGGTGCGGTGTGGCTTGGCGGGTGTGGCTTGGCGGGCATGGTGTAGCTTCATGGGTATGGCTTGTGGGTGTGGTGTGGCTTGGTGGGTGTGACAGGAGAAGGATACTGCAAAATCTCCACTCCCATCCCACTACAGGGGAAGGATACTGTAAAATCTCCATTCCTATTCCAGGGGAAGGATACTGTAAAATCTCCATTCCCACCGCACTTCAGGGGAAAGATACTGTAAAATCTCAATTCCCTCCCCATTCCAGGGGAAGGATACTGTAAAATCTCCATTCCCATTCCACTCCAGGGGAAGGATACTGCAAAATCTCAATTCTCTCCCCACTCCAGGGGAAGGATACTGTAAAATCTCCATTCCCATTCCACTCCAGGGGAAAGATACTGCAAAATCTCAATTCCCTCCCCACTCCAGGGGAAGGATACTGCAAAATCTCAATTCCCTCCCCACTCCAGGGGAAGGATACTGCAAAATCTCAATTCCCTCCCCACTCCAGGGGAAGGATACTGTAAAATCTCCATTCCCATCCCACTCCAGGGGAAGGATACTGCAAAATCTCCATTCTATCCCCACTCCAGGGGAAAGATACTGCAAAATCTCCATTCCCATACTACTCTGGGGCCAGCTGATTCTCTGGACTACTCAAAATTTCTACTACCGGTTCTCCAAACTACTCAAAATTTCCGCTACCAGTTTTCCAAAACCTGTCAGAACCTGCTGGATTTCACCCCTGATCTATATATACAGTATATATTTACCTTGAACACTAATATGAAATAACTTTACTCTTCGCCCTGAACTTCAAAACTATATTTTCCTATATTCTCAGTGTGCAGTATTTCTTTCACTGGGCTTTGAAATGTTAGTTGGTTTTTTAACCATTTAGTATTTATTTTAACCTTTGTTGTCCTGTTGTTAATACTTAAAATTATTTGACAGAGAAGAAGTTTCAGATAGAAATAGAACACTTAATATTATGAATAAAAGTATGTACATATTTTAGTACATCAAAATACTTCATCTGTATTTTGGAAATTTATCCATATCCATCGGTGGGATCTAAAGTCTAAATTACCGAGCTGGAAGGAGCCCAGAACAATTTCAATGTAGAGAGATATTTTAGACTGTGATTGTTAAAAAGTTATACCATGTATGGGCTCTGGGAAGTCGGGGGGGAGGGAAGGGAGGTGGGGATCTAGGGGGGAGGGGGGGAGGGGGGAAATATAATATGTGTTAAATTCTAAAGTACATGATTGCACTTGTATACTGTGGCTTTTTAATGTTAGTGTTAAAACAGAACAAACCGAATATATTGGAAGGTAATAGAAGTATACCGAAGGGAGGAGCTGAGTGAAAGAAGAAGGAGGGTGGAGAGGGTGAGAGAGAGGAGGAGGAGAAGGAAGGGAGGGAATGGATTAAGAGAGGGAGTGATAGGGTTAGGGTTAGATAGAGGGGGAGGGGAAGTAGGTGTAGAGGGGTGTGTGAGAAGGAAGAATGAAAGTTGGAGGGGGTTGAAAGAGGGTGTATGGTGGGTCAAGGTGGTATATTGGGTTTGTATTGTAGGGGGCATTTTCTATATAAGTGAGGGCTGTGTTTATTACTCAATGCTATATGCCCCGGTTATGCACAGCAAACATGTGATTGTATAGAATGAAATGGAAATAAAAATATTATGCAAAAAAAAAATACTTCATCTGTATTTTGGAAATTTATCCATATCCATCAGTGGGATCTAAAGTCTAAATTACCCAGCTGGAAGTAGCCCAGAACAATTTCCCAAGGATTATTTTTGGGTCTTCTCCAAATTTTTTCTATGGAGATTCTCAGCCATCTAGGTCATGGTTGTCCCAAAGATGCTTTTTAAAAAAGCAACTGGATTTTCACAGAGCTGAAGAAGTTTCTTGGATGAGAAGTGAAATGTCTTCAAAGAAAATACAAGAAAGTCCAGTTGCCTCTTGAAAAAGCACCTTTCGGTCTTCCCCAACTTATTTCTGTTGCTTTTCTAAAAAATGGAGGTTAAGCTATCTGGAAGCTCTCAAAGTCTACCGCACACTTGAGGTCTTAGGAGAAAAAACAACAGGAAGTCTTCAAAAATCTACTGATATTCTATTCTATTCGTTACCCTGCCAACTAAAGTGTGTCTAGTCAAGGCGATGGGTTTCCCACTTGCAATGTTGGCTGTGAAAGTTGGACCATAAGGAAGGCTGAGCGCCAAAGAATGGAGGCCTTTGAACTCTGGTGCTGGAGAAGACTCCTGCGAGTCCCTTGGACGGTAAGATCAAGCCGGTCAGTCCTAGAGGAGATCAACTCTGACTGCTCTTTAGAAGGCCAGATCCTGAAGATGAAACTCAAATCCTTTGGCCACCTAATGAGAAGGAAGGACTCACTGGAGAAGAGCCTCATGCTGGGAACGATTGAGGGCAGAAGAAGAAGGGGACGGCAGAGAAGGAGGTGGCTGGATGGAGTCACTGAAGCAGTCGGCGTGAGCTTGAATGGACTCCAGAGGATGGTAGAGGACAGGAAGGCCTGGAGGAACGTTGTCCATGGGGTCGCGATGGATCAGACATGACTTCACAACCAACAGCAACGAATTCTATCGGTTGGAATCAATGGACCATTTTTTCACCTTATCCCCTACAATGGTGGTGGTGGAATTTAATTAGTTCCATGCAGAACATCTTCAAATCTTATGGTTCCTATTTTGCTCCTTTCTTTTTAGTTAAGAGACATTTTAAATTACTGTAACGTGTGTAGCTTCTCACTCTATTATCACCGTTGTATTATTCTTTGCAGTTCACTATTTTATTTTTAATCAACTGGAGTTTTTTGGTGATATATAACATGTAAGTGGGAAAGAGTTTTCTTGAAGGACTGGTTGGGCAAAAAATGTATAGAAGTGAAAGGAAAAACATCATTAAGGTAGAAGTTAATTGCACAAACTTTTACAGGTAGTCCTCGAGTTACGACCACAATCGAGCCCAAAATCTCTGTCGAGAAATTTGTTTTGCCCCATTTTACGACTTTTCTTGCCACATTGTGAATCACTGCAGTTTTTTTAAATTAGCAACTTGGTTGTTAAATGAATCTGGCTTCCCGATTGAGTTTGCTTGTCAGACGGTCACAAAAGGTGATCATGTGACCCCGGGATACTGCAACCGTCATAAATCTGAAGCAGTTGCCAAACATCTGAATGTAAATACAATACAATAGCAGAGTTGGAAGGGACCTTGGAGGTCTTCTAGTCCAATCCCCTGCCTAGGCAGGAAACCCTATACCATTTCAGATAAATGGCTATCCAACATCTTCTTAAAGACTTCCAGTGTTGGGGCATTCACAACTTCTGGAGGCAAATTCTGTTCCACTGATTAATTGTTCTAACTGTCAGGAAATGTCGCCTCAGTTCTAAGTTGCTTCTCTCCTTGATTAGTTTCCACCCATTGCTTCTTGTTCTGCCCTCACGTGCTTTGGAGAGTAGTTTGACTCCCTCTTCTTTGTGGCAACCCCTAAGATATTGGAAGATTGCTATCATGTCTCCCCTAGTCCTTCTTTTCATCAAACTACACATACCCAGTTCCTGCAAGCGTTCTTCATAGGTTTTAGTCTCCAGTCCCCTAATCATCTTTGTTGCTCTTCTCTGCACTCTTTCTAGAGTCTCCACATGTTTTCTACATCGTGGCAACCAAAACTGAATGCCGTATTCCAAGTGTGGCCTTACCAAGGCCTTATAAAGTGGTATTAACCCTTCACGTGATCTTGATTCTCTCCCTCTGTTTATGCAGCCTAGAACTGTGTTGGCTTTTTTGGCAGCTGCTGCACATGGCTGGTTCATATTTAAATGGTTGTCCACTAGGACTCCAAGATCCCTCTCACAGTTACTACTATTGAGGAAGGTACCACCTATACTGTACCTGTGTATTTCGTTTTTCCTGCCTAAATGTAGAACCTTACTCTTTTCACCGTTGAATTTCATTTTATTAGATAGTGCCCAATCTTCAAGTTTGTCAAGATCCTTCTGTATCTTAAGCCTGTCTTCCGGAGTGTTGGCTATTCCTGCCAGCTTGGTGTCCTCTGCAAACTTGATGAGTTCCCCATTTATCCCCTCATCCAAATCATTGATGAAATCACTGGGGAAGCTGCCAACAGTTGTAAGTGTGAAAAACGCTCATATATCACTTTTTCCCCAGTGCCGTTGTGACTTCAAGCGGTCGCTAAACAAACTGTTGTAAGTTGAGGACTACCTATATGTTTTTTTTTCAGAATTGAGTCCCATTAAGAATTCTTTTCTATCTAGAATTGCAGGCTATAAATGCATAAAATAGGGACGTGGTGGTTCAGTGGCTAAGATGCTGAGCGTGTCGATCAGAAAGGTTGGCAGTTCGGCGGTTCGAATCCATAGCGCCGTGTAACGGAGTGAGCTCCCGTGACTTATCCCAGCTTCTGCCAACTGAGCAGTTTGAAAGCACATAAAAAATGCAAGTAGAAAAATAGGGAACACCTTTGGTGGGAAGGTAACAGCATTCCGTGCGCCTTTGGCATTGAGTCATGCCGGCCACATGACCACGGAGACGTCTTCGGACAGCGCTGGCTCTTCGGCTTTGAAACGGAGATGAGCACCGCCCTCTAGAGTCGGCAACGACTAGCACATATGTGTGAAGGGAACTTTTACCTTTAATAGCATAAAATATTTCTTTGTACCGGGAAAAAAAGGGGAAAAAAATTACAGCTACACTTTTTCGTTGTGCTCTAAGTAAAGCAGTATTTCCCGTAGACTTAGCATTCATGTAGATCTTGGAGGGGAAAACAGACACACATCCAGGCAAGGCCAGACCACAAGGAAAACAGAAGGAAGTATCCAAAAAAAACCACCCCAAAAGTAATTATGCTGCAGCTTCTCTAGCCAACCATGGTTTATGATAAACATGGCACTGACAGGGGTTTGGTTCTCTCTCTCTTTTTTTAATCATATGCTTGTCTTTTCCTTATAAATGCTTGGAATGTTCATGTAACTTAACACAGGAACAGCAAGGACTAAAGAAAAATGATTGGGTGCATCCTCATTATTATTATTATTATTATTATTATTATTATTATTGTTGTTGTTGTTGTTGTCGTACAATTGTATCACAGCGGCCAGTTGTTTCGCCGGATTTGGCATTGGTTACTAGTCGGGCCCCACCCAGGGGCCTAGGACGTCGTAACGTATTTTCGTAATATGCGTGCAGATCCAAGCAGTGCGGCTTTTTGCATTTGACTGATGGTGATTTTGTCAATTTTTAACTGTTTTAAATGTAATTCCAGTGCTTTTGGAATAGCACCCAGTGTGCCAATTACCACTGGAATTACCACTGCTGGTTTGTGCCATAGTCGTTGAATTTCGATTTTTAAGTCCTGGTATCTTGCAATTTTTTCATGTTCCTTCTCGGCGACCCTGCTATCACCTGGTATTGCGATGTCTATGATTGTGACCTTATTTTTCTCAACCAGTGTGATGTCTGGTGTATTATGCGCCAGTATTTTGTCAGTTTGTATACGGAAATCCCACAAGATCTTGACCATCTGATTTTCGGTGACTTTTTCAGGCTGATGTTCCCACCAGTTTGTTGCTGTTTTAATATTATAATTTTTGCACAAATTCCAATGGATCATTTGTGCTACTGAATTGTGCCGCAATTTATAATCAGTCTGCGCTATTTTTTTACAGCAGCTGAGTATGTGATCAACAGTTTCGTCAGCTTCTTTGCAAAGTCTGCATTTGGCATCATCAGAGGATTTTTCGATTTTGGCCTTAATGGCATTTGTGCGGATAGCTTGTTCTTGCGCAGCCAGGATTAGTGACTCTGTTTCTTTCTTTAATGTACCTGTTTTTAACCATAACCAAGTTTGTTCCCTGTCCACTTTATCTTTTATTTTTTCCAGAAATTGACCAGGGGCCTAGGACGTCGTAACGTATTTTCGTAATATGCGTGCAGATCCAAGCAGTGCGGCTTTAGAATTTCTACAGATCTTTGTGTAATTTGGGTTTTAGAGCCAAAATCTGCAGCAGCGAAGACTCACTAAATCACGCCCTATTTTAAAAGGTAAGGAAGCTTTCCCCCCTGAAGTTATCTGCCCCTTGAGTTTTATTGTGTGTTGAAACCGTATATATGTCATTCCGTCTTATTATGCCTTTCTCTGTTGTTTATTACTTCACAGTGAACCTGTTAGGGATGCCAGCTGTATATCATGCCTAATCCAAGCCCGGGAAAGGGGCGAGAGAGGGCGCTTATCCGGAATAGATGGATGTCCTCAATTTTCTGGCACTTGCTGTAATAAAAGTCCTATATAACCCAAATCAAGGCAAGGTCACTGCAGCATCTTCGGGAATCTGGTCCCTTTTCAAGAGCTTTAACTCTTCCAAAGGGTCATAGACAAGGTGAATGGCCTCCCGAGGACTCGGGATAATGTATAAATTTATAGAGACATTTTTATGGTCTTCACATAGAATTGTTGAACAATTTTTCTTCTTCTCCGGAAAAGCGCTGTAGGAAGGACAGTGTTACTAGGCCCATGTTGTAGACAAATGTGGAGAATGAGACGGTCTATCTCGGATTTTAAGGTGCAAGGAAGGTCAGTGGTGACTATCTCATTGTTTGTATCTTAGAT
Organism: Thamnophis sirtalis; assembly: GCF_051295495.1. Classification (NCBI taxonomy): domain Eukaryota; kingdom Metazoa; phylum Chordata; class Lepidosauria; order Squamata; family Natricidae; genus Thamnophis; species Thamnophis sirtalis. Next base: position 75,353,952 of record NW_028261389.1, read on the forward strand.
GGTTTATCTTCTACTCTTAAAGCATCTCAAAGGAGAGCCGAGGTGGCACAGTGGTTAAATGCAGCACTGCAGGCTACTTCAGCTGACTGCAGTTCTGCAGTTTGGCTGTTCAAATCTCACCGGCTCAGGGTTGACTCAGCCTTCCATCCTTCCGAGGTGGGTAAAATGAGGACCCGGATTGTTGTTGGGGGCAATATGCTGACTCTGTAAACCGCTTAGAGAGGGCTGAAAGCCCTATGAAGCGGTATATACGTCTAACTGCTATTGCTATTGCTATTAAGGAACTTAAGACATGCTGGGTCTCATAACTGGAGGGGACGAATCAGCCAATGGTGGGTTCCGGATTCTGTTCCAACTGGTACAGTTGGAACGGCCCCAGCGTCACCCACATGCACACGTGCGGCACACGCACACACGCGCGCAGTGCGGCGTACGTGCCTGCAACGCTTCCGCAAGCCTCTGTGACGCTCCAGCTGCTCGGCAGAGCATCAAGCAGGCGCCGTACACCTGTGCCGAAAACTTAAAGCATAGGTAAGGAGTGAGGGTGGGCAGGCGCTGTACGGAAGTGCCAAAAGCTTAAAGTACAGGTAAGGAGTGAGGGCGGGTGGGTGGGTCCCCCAGAGCACTGTGCCGGAACGGTATCTGGTGCTCCGGGCTGGCTCCGGTATGCCCGTACCAGGGTGTACTGCCTGCAACCCACCACTGGAATCAGCATACAGGGAAGAAGTCCAGAAGGTATTCACGTGGTACTCAAAAAAACAATTTACCGTACCGTATTTTTCAGAGTATAAGACGCACCTTTTTCGCTCAAAAAAGAGGCTGAAAATGTGGGTGTGTCTTATACACTGAATACAACATTTTTTTTGCCTCCTGAAACCCCGCCCCCTTCACCAAAATGGCCGTGCAAAGCTTTTGGAGGCTTTCAGAGAGCTCCTGGGGGCTGGGGAGGGCAGAAATGAGCAAAAATGGGGCATTTTTCCCTCAATTTTGCACACACCCCCAGACCCCAGGAGCACTCTATAAGCTTCCTAATAACCTTTTTTTTTTTTTTTTTTTACAAAAAATGGGTCATTTTTTGATCGTTTTTGCCCCCCACCCCTCCAGGAACACTCTACAAGCCTCCTAAGGGCTATTCATGCCCTTTTTTGAAAAAAAGGCCCCATTTTCACGAAAAAAGGGGAGTTTTTGAGAGATTTGCAGAGTGCAAAACCTTTTTAAAAAAAATTTGCCTCTTCAAAACCTTGGTGCATCTTATACTCTGGTGCATCTTATACTGTGAAAAATATGGTACATCTAAGTTCTAGTAAGACAAAAGAGATGGTGCTAGATTTCCGGAAGCACAGAGAGGAACCTGCCCCACCAGTGGTGGGTTCCTAGCGGTTCGGACCGGTTTGGCCAAACTGGTAGTAGCTTGGTGGCCTGGGTCGCTGGAACCGGCAGCGACCCAGGCCTGCCACGCCCCTGAACCAGTTCTCCCGTCGGTGCCGTCGGTGTCACCATTTGTGGTCATATAGCAGCGAGGCACGTCGCAACCCTTCCCTCATCGAGCATACAATCTCACAAGGAAAAAGCCAAAGCGAACAACAGACAAAAACAAACACAGTGTGTATGCCAACGGGTTTTACGAATCGCGTCGCCCCACGAAACAACGTTCGTTGTAGCTGTTGCACTATTTCTATCTGTTTAAAAACAAGAATAACAAGAATAATTCATGGAAGGATTCTAGAACAGTGTTTCTCAACCTTGGCGTCTTTAAGTCCTGTGGACTTCAACTCCCAGAATCCCCCAGCCAGCAGAGCTCAGCTGGCTGGGGGATTCTGGGAGTTGAAGTCCACAGGACTTAAAGTCGCCAAGGTTGAGAAACACTGTTCTAGAATGAGAAGTGTGATAATCCCATTAAAATCAGAGGAATTCCTCAATTAACAATCACCTACTGGCATTTCGGAGGAAACCCTGAGTGAGCTACACTCATATCTAACGTACGACTAGTGATTGATTTTTTTTTTCCTCCTAGATGATTACATTCTGTTTCACAGGGGGGAAAAAACATCCCTCGAGTTTGACAGAATGGAAGAGACTTCTAAAACACAGCTGGCTTGTGCAAATCAATTATGGGTCAGTACGGCTTGATAAATTATTAAGTATCACAAAGGGGAGCATACTGACAATGAAGGCTCTTTTTATTTCCAATTCAGCAGGTTATATCAGATTTAGCTTGCTTCGTACAACAAAATGATTTTATGGGGGGGTTTTCTATTATTAAAAACCAGCCTTTCTCTGCTACAAAAGAGGGCTTTAAAATTAGACACGCATTTTCTTTTAAGTCTTAGCCCGTTTGTTAAGTGGTATCAAAAGATGTTGGAATATTTATATTTGGACTTTTGCAAAACTGGGAATTCTGAACAGTTGCAAATTTTTATAGCTTTCTTGTAAACTTCTATCCGGGAATGCATTAAATGTAGCAATGTTTCTCAAACTGCGACTTGTATGTAATTGCAATAATCTGGCTACACCAGATTGTAAATCTATAGCTGCAAATAGAGGCAACACTAAATCATATTATACGTGTGGGGGGGGGGGGGGAGAGATGATACAAGATGGATATGATAGATAATAGCAGATGGATAATGGATAGGTGGATGGATGGATGGATGGATGGATGGATGCCAGATGGATGGATGGATGCCAGATGGATGGATGGATGCCAGATGGATAGAGATGGATGGATGGATGGATGGATGGGTGGGTGGGTATAGATAGATAGATAGATAGATAGATAGATAGATAGATAGATAGATAGATAGATAGACAGACAGACAGACAGACAGACGCCAGATGGATAGAGATGGATGGATGAGTGGTTGGGTGGGTGGATGGATGGATGGAGATAGGTAGAGAGGTAGAGAGGCACAGATAGGCAGATAGACAGACAGATGCCAGATGGATAGAGATGGATGGATGGAAATAGATAGATAGATAGATAGATAGATAGATAGATAGATAGATAGATAGATAGATAGATAGATAGATAGAAATGGATGGCTGAGTGGGTGGATGGATGGATGGAGATAGGTAGACAGGTAGGCAGATAGACAGATAGATAGATAGACAGATAGACAGATAGACAGATAGACAGATAGACAGATAGACAGATAAATAGATAGATGCCAGATGGATAGAGATGGGTGGGTGGGTGGGTGGGTGGGTGGGTGGGTGGAAATAGATAGATAGATAGATAGATGATAGATAGATAGATAGATGGATGGATGGATGGATGGATGGATGGATGGATGGATGGATGGCAGATGGATAGAGATAGATGGATGAGTGGGTGGGGGGACGGATGGATGGAGATAGGTAGAGAGGTAGAGAGGTAGAGAGGTAGACAGATAAGCAGATAGGCAGATAGATAGATGCCAGATGGATAGAGATGGATGGATGGATAGCGTACAAATAGGTTACATGCAACTTCTCAAAGCCTTGACCAGAGCCTATTCCCAAAAGTTACAATAAATACTTGGGGAACAATCATAGCTCCTCTAATTAATATCCTGTTTCTTTCAAAAATAAGACCTCTCCAGATAATAAGCCCAATTGGGTTTTTGAACACATGCACTAAAATAAGCCCTCCCTGGAAATATTGCAACACAGCAGCAGCCATGAGGTGACCATGCTCTCCACCTCCTGCACATCAAAAATAATAAGACCTCCCCAAAAATAAGGCCAAATGCTTATTTGGGGGGGGGGGTCGAAAGAAAATAAGATCCTGTCTTATTTTCAGGGAAACACAGTATATATTTAAATATAATTAAAGTAATCCTAGGTTTCTTCAGGGAAACAAAATTGTGGAATACACCTCAGTACAGAAGAAAGACAAGAAGGTTCCTTGTGTTTTGTGAAAAGGATTGATAGTGATTGATTTAATAGCTGAGATGTTCTTCAGGAATTTCCTCTTTCCCACTGGAACTAAACCTTCCCTGAAATAGGGATCAATATTTTAAAGACATGCTTCATAAGCCTCCATTCCAGTGGTGGGATTCAATTATTTTTACTACTGGTTCTGTGGGCGTGGCTTGATGGGCATGGCTTGGAGGGCATGGCTTGGCAGGTGTGGTGGGGGAAGGATACTGTAAAATCTCCATTCCCTTCCCACTCCAGGGGAAGGATACTGAAAAATCCCCTCCCGATCAGCTGGGACCTAGGAAGCAGAGAATAGATGGGGCGGGGCCAGCCAGAGGTATTATTTACCAATTCTCCGAACTACTCAAAATTTCCACTACTGGTTCTCCAAAACTGGTCAGAACCTGCTGAATCCCACCTCTGCTCCATTCCTAATCCAATTTTTTTACTAAATTACTAAACTCCAGAATCTGTTCACATTAAAAGACTTGTTTGTTGAAGAACACCCTACAAGGATGCCATTTATTTTCAGATACTCCTACCTGTTTTCAGATTCAGAGTTGATCCAGAAAATAGCTCCATTATAGAAATACCATTTAAATTCTTTCTCTGAAAGCATCGCACAATTTTTGTTCTACAGCCGTTGTGGGACATTCAGGTGTTTTGTTTTGTCATAGACAACCCTCCCTCTATCAAGGACCTAGGAGTACTCATATGAAATGATCTAAGCCACAGACAGAGCTCACAGTAATGGCATTGCCAAAAAGGCATTAAGAATTGTTAACCTAACTTTGTGAAGCTTCTTCTCCGGCAACATTGTACTTCTAACTAGGGCATACAAAACCTTTGCCAGACCAATTCTCGAATACAACTCGTCTGCCTGGAATCCACACTGTATATCGGACATCAACACGATTGAGTGGATCCAGAGGTATTTCACGAGAAGAGCACTCCACTCCTCTGCTCACAATAGAATCCCTTATGCCACACCAGGCATAATTCTCAACATTTGTACTTAATGTTTGGGGGTTCTGCTTTACTATTTTTACTAAGGAGTGTCTGTTTTTAATCTTTCTCTCTTTTTCTATAAATGGCTGTGTGTATATGTTCCAACATAACTTTGGAACTCATCGAGCAATTTCAACCAAACTTGGTACACAGATGACTTACCATCTGGAAACAAATACTGTGGGTGTAAGACGGCCCTCGGAGTGCGTGTTCTGTTAAGATACAGCCTGTTGTGCCTTCAAATGACTTCTACCGTACTGTCTTAAAATTGCTTCTACTGTACAGCGCTGTGGAGTTGCCATGGTAATGGCTTCACAGTACTCCAAAAGGGGGCTCCCTTTGGTAAGGGGGGAAATCCAACATTAGAAATTGTGGCGACGTTCATGGAAGGAGGGTTGGGATAAATAAATACCCAGGCAGTGCCGAGTTATCAGCTAATCCTTTATAAGCTCCCCACAGTTTTCGACAAGGGCCTTTCAAAATTGCAACGTTTTCTACGCAGTAAAGATATCACAACCTCAGTGTGTATACGGTACGTTGTAGGATCTGCTTTTAAATCACCCTGAATATTCTAATCTCTGGTTATATTATATTGGCTGCTTCTAATTCAATATTTGGTTCATATTTATTATGGGTTTTTCCCCCTTTTGAATGCAGGAAAGTGAAAACATGGCTATATTTGTAGGCTGCTCATTTTATAAAGAGAACCATTGCGCCTCACCAGCCATTTATGAATTTAAATTCTTCCCTTCATCTTCCCTTCAATGACCTGGATATGATGGGTTCTTAATTAACATTTTCCAAGCAGGGCCTTTGTCAGGATCCACTGGAAATGTATCTTTGTCTTAGGGATTTATGACTTCAAGCTGACATCAGTTGCATATATGCTAATGAGAGGCTGCTGGGAGCCGAGCGTATAGCCTTCTATTTGCATAATTTCCCCAAGACACTGATTCTTTGTCAATTTATTAAGCATATGTACTTGTTAAAAAAGGGGGGTCAGGAAGAGTTGTAGTCTTCACTTTTTTTTTATGATTGTCAGCTGTCAGCTTGAAAATTTTGGGTGGGAAACGATCTCTAGGCGTCTGAGACTTCAATGAACAAGCGTAACATACAGAGGGAAAACGGAGATATCAGGCAGTGATTGGCGTATTCATCAAAGGGAAAAGGGAATAATCGTTTTTCAGATGATGGTCTTGCATCCCAAGTTTTCTTTGGAATCACTGGTCCATTGTTCATCCCCGCAACAGATACAAAATATTGTGTTCTATTGTCTAAGGAAATGAATGCAAATGGAGAAATATTTTGATAGAATAGAATAGAACAGATCAGAATAGAATAACAGAGTTGGAAGGGACCTTGGAGGTCTTCTAGTTCAACCCCCTGCCTAGGCAGGAAACCCTACACCACTTCAGACAAATGGCTATCCAACATTTCCTTAAAAACTTCTAGTGTAGGAGCATTCACAACTTCTGGAGGCAAGTTGTTCCACTGATTCATTGTTCTAACTGTCAGGAAATTTCTCCTCAGTTCTAAGTTGCTTCTCTCCTTGATTAATTTCCACCCACTGCTTCTTGTCCTGCCCTCAGGTGCTTTGGAGAATAGCTTGACTCCCTCTTCTTTGTGGCAACCCCTGAGATATTGGATGAATGGACAGAGAATGGACAGAGAAAGTTTTCATGAAGGCAAATATACATGTCCCAGGATAAAGTTTTACCCAAGAGAAAGGGTTACCCACTTCCGTTCATTGGCTACCCATGGACCTATGCGAGGGGAACTTCTATATAAGAGTTTCCAAAGGTTTTGGACAATATATTTATTTTGGACTAGCTGATAACCCAGCATTGCCCGGGTATTTATTTATCGTGGGCGGGAAATGTCTGGACCAAACTTAATTTCTAATGTTGGATTTTCCCCCTTACCAGAGGGAGCCCCCTTGCGGAGTATTGTGAAGCCGTTACCAAGGTAACCCCACTGCACTGCACAGTAGAAGCCATTTTACCACAGTACAGTAGAAGCCATTTTAAGGCACAAGAGGCTGTATTTTAACAGAACACACCCCTCCCCGAGGGGCTTTACGGGTGTCTTACCCCCACAACACTTTTTTTTCCAGAGAGTAAGTCATCTGTGTACCAGGTTTGGTTGAAATTGCTCTAGGTGTTTCCATGTTATTCTGGAACATACATACACACACACACACACACACACACACACACACAACTAATTCCAAAGTGGAAGCAAACAAGGAACATACAATCAGGAGGCAAACATTAATACGTAAAAATGAGTGATCTTCTAAGCTTAAATCTGTTTTTAATAAGAAAAAGTGGCCCCAAGAGATCTGGAGAATTAACAGCCAAAGTCTTTTCTTCAAGTACATTATTTGTGCTACCCCACTGGTTTGCAAACGGAACATAAGTAAATAGCCCTTGCATGGTGAGTCTGATAGGGCTTCTTAATTGTTTTTCTTGTAAGGCAGATTAGCAGATCAGAAAGCTTAACATAACATTTAAAAAAAAAGACACCTGATTAATCTCAGCCCCCTAGTAATATGCTAATGGGAACGGATTTCTCCCTGGTATTGCCATTTGTCTGCATAATCACTTTATCAACTCCAGATGTTAGGGGTCAAAAGTCAGCCTCCCAAATGTAACAGGGATTGCTTTTAAAACTATGCAAAAGAGAGACAATTTAAGGGTGGGTGTTGATAGATTTTTTGGTTTTTTATGAAAAGGAGAATGGTGAGCAAAACAAAGAATCCTAACCTATTTTAAATAGGGTTTAAGCAGGAGTGGGCCACTGGGGGTTCGTAGGGGTTCGGGAGGACCTCTAAGCTAAGATTCTGTGCAGTTTGGAGAACCCTCAAACCCCACTAGTGGCTGGCCCCACCCACCCCTCCCAGGAATCCCCACGCGGCCCGTTTTGGATGCAGGTAAGCGCAGGGCGTGCGCTTAGTCTTGTGGAGGGGCAAAATGGGCCCACCGGAAGTTCAGGCTGGAAACAGGCCCATTTCCAGCCTCCAGAGGGCTTCCGGAGCCTGGGGAGGCCACTTTTGCCCTCCTGGAGGCTCAAAAAAAAAACTTGGGAGCCCTGGGAGGGCAAAAATGCCCTCCCCCCCCACTGTGGTGCAAGAGGCAACTAGGCCACGCCCACCATCGCCCACCCAGCAACCGGGCAGAAAACCCCTTGCTAAAAATTTTGAATCCCACCCCTGCGAAGTGTATATAACAGAATGAGACTAGAGCTTGAGAGGAAGGGAAAATAGAAAATAGAACTCTGAGGAAGAAACATTTTTGAGAGATTTCTAGATATGACAGGAATTCGAAGATTCATATAAGATTGGTGGGATAAATAATAAACGGCATTTGAATGTAGCTTGGCTCTTCCCAAAATATTAATTGCGGGAAGCATTTGCCTGGCTGACTGGATTAGCTAGGAAGAATTCAGAAAGCGAGAACATAAAACGAGGAGTTTTTAAAAAATGTGGAAATATTTTCAAATCAGTATCAAAATGAACTCTCGTTTCAAAAAGTTACCAAATTAGCAAAATTATCCATTCAATCCCTATTTAATTTCCAAGACCGAAGTGATTCAATCTCTCATCTAACCGTTAGCGAGAATTGTAAGAATTATAATTAATCCATCATGTTAACTAGTTGCTATTGTCTTTTAAAGAATTGCTGTACAGACACCAAATACTTCTACATATGGGAACACTTAATTGGTAATATTTTTGTAACGAACCGATCGCGCAATCAGTTGAAATGGGTTAGGTTGTCACAAATATTTAAAAAATAGCATTTCTTTATAAGGGGATCCCTGCAAGTAAAAGATCTGTTTATGTGGGAAATGCACATGGTGGAACACCAGACCCTGTTGCAGGGGGTTCCCCGACAAATGTGCACTCAACAAAAGCGCGACCGACAAAACCGCGTTGAGAAAACCGCGAGTTTGAAATCACACCAATGAATGAGTGCAGAAGCGCGCTGACAACAGCGCGCCGACAAAAGTGCGCCTTCAACGAACAAGTAATAAGTAACCTAACCCTGAACCTAGCCCTAAACCTAACCCTGAACCTAACCCTAAACCTAACCCTAAACCTAACCCTGAATCTAACTCTAAACCTAACCCTGAACCTAACCCTGAACCTAACCCTAACCCTAACCCTAACCTAACCCTAAACCCTGAACCTAACCCTAACCCTAACCCTGAATCTAACTCTAAACCTAACCCTAAACCTAACCCTGAACCTAACCCTGAACCTAACCGTGAACCTAACCTTTACCTTAACTTAAATCGCACTTCCCTTACCTTAACTTAAATCGTGCTTCCCTTACCTTAACTTAAATCACGCTTCCCTTACCTTAACTTAAATCGCGCTTCCCTTACCTTAACTTAAATCGCGCTTACCTTACCTTAACTTAAATCGCGCTTCCCTTACCTTAACTTAAATCGCGCATTTGTGGGCGTGGTTTTGTCAGCGCATTGTTGTGGGCGCGTGTATGACGTCACGGTTTTATCACCACGGTTTCATCGGCGCGCTTTTGTCGTGCGCGCATTTGTCAGGTCACGGTTGCAGGGTACTGATTGCAATGGGATCCGGAACCCACTACTGGTAGGAACCCACCTCTGGGCGCATGGGGGCGAACCAATGGTAACAAAGTGTGAAACCCATGGCTGCAATCAGCAATTTAATTATTAAGGCCCTTTGTATCAACTCAGTTGAGGAGAAAAGCAGCCTTCTTCAAAATCCTACACAACTTTAATTCATTTGCATTGGATGAGACCTTGCGCTGAATATAAAGTGGGAAAAAAATATGTGGTTGTCAAAAAAGAATCTGATTGCTAATGCTTTTCACAGTCCCGTGTGTGATAATGTAGTGATGGAATGAGTTCATTAGGAGAAATACATAGATACCTTTTTTTCTGGCGGGTCAATTCTCCTTTCGCTCCACAGTCAGACTTCAAGAAAAATTACATTATTATGTTGCATTTCCAAAAAGCTTGGGGGCCCATTAGGTGCCCTTGGAGCATTAAAAAAAAAAACGCACTGTGTGCTTGAGCTGCATTTGGTGGATAATTCTAATTTATATCCTGCTCAAAGCCTCCTTTTCTCTGCTGACATTGGCTTTCTTAGATGCCTCTTCCTCACTAACGAGACAGAAGTGTTTTTAAATTATGTAGTTTCTTAACAAAATTGATATATGCGGTATATGAGTTGAATGATAAAGGAGAATGTGGGTAGCTCAGGATTGAAACGAGGGGTCCTTCCAGAGGTGGGTTCCTACCAGTTCGCACCTATTCGGTAGAACCGGTTCGTCAAATCTACCGAACCAGTTAGAAGAGGTTCCACCAGTGGACCCGGAAAGCAGGCCACACCTACAGAAGAGGTTCTAAAAATTTTTGAAACCCACCACTGGTCCTTGGATATGATTATTCTACACTATCATGCTCATATTTATAAAACTCAGTGCCTCTGTGAAAGGTAAGGATGGCTACTGCATTTGTGGTGCAATCAGAACATTGCGTGTGTTGAAGTTGTTTTAACGCAAACCAAAGATGCCTTTTAAAAAACAAGTGTTGTGTGTGAAGTAATTTAAGGTGGTTCTGACAAGTGTCGTCGGCATCTTCATATCCGGTCACATGGGCGGCAAGCCACTCCCACCCGGTCACATGGGTGGCAAGCCACTCCCACAAAGGAGGCCACACCCACAGAGTAGGTTCGAACAATTTTTGAAACCCACCACTGGGTCCTTCATACAAAATAAATAATATTCATCAATGCTAGTACTAGTACATCGCTAGATGATGTTATCTACGTTTACATTTATTAGGATTTGTATGCCGCCCACTCTCGAGAGACTCGAGTTTGATAATGAAACGTTTGCAAGTCTGTAGAGATCCTCTGTCATCCAGGTCAGGGTTGTCCGAAAGGGGCTTTTTCAGGACCCAACTGGACTTCCTTGTTTTTCTTTGAAAACGTTTTACTTCCTATCCAAGAAGCTTCTTCAGTTCTGACCGGATGGTGGGGAAGGGAAGGATTGATCCGCCTTGCAGACAGCTGGTCATTTGCATCCTTTTAGAGGGTCGTTGAGGCCACTTGGAGGTTCGTCTGTGTCCTTAAGGTCTCCTGAGTGGTGCAAATGGTTCCTGTAGTCTACAATTTTTTCCTCTGGAAATCCATTCCTTCTCCCTCACCATTCCGAGGGTGTCCTTCCCAAATTGTATAGAGATTCTCAGTCATTATCCAAGTCACGGTTGTCCCAAAGGTGCTTTTTCCAGGAGGCGACTGGACTTCCTTGTTTTTCTCCTTCAGCTTCTTGGATGAGAAGCGAAACGTCTTCAGAGAAAGAACAAGAAAGTCCAGTTGTCTCCTGAAAAAAAGCACTTTTGGGGCGGTCTGCAACAAAACAGCCAAGCTCAGAAAGAACCAAGGACCTCTTACACAAATCAACCAGGTGAAATGCTATACTTTTTAAGAGTTAATATTTTGCATTCCCAAGTGATTGTGAAGCAAATTATACACCCGGGTAGATTAGCTACTGCTGCAAAATGCATATTAAAGGTGAAGATAAAGGTCCCCCTTGCACATATGTGCTAGTCGTTCCCGACTCTAGGGGGCGGTGCTCATCTCCATTTCAAAGCCGAAGAGCCAGCGCTGACCGAAGATGTCTCTGTGGTCATGTGCACCGTGCACCGAAGGCGCACGGAACGCTGTTACCTTCCCACCAAAGCTGTTTCCTATTTTTCTACTTGCATTTTTATGTGCTTTCGAACTGCAAGGTTGGCAGAGGCTGGGACAAGTAACAGGAGCTCACTCCATTACGTGGTGCTAGGGATTCGAACCGTTGAACTGCCGACCTTTCTGATCGACAAATGCATATTACTTTTAAAAAAAAAAAAACTCAGGACTTCTTTGGCTACAGTCTTACCTCCAAAGAGGGAGGAGGGGGGGGGATATCTCCAACTATCTGATTTCCTTGCAAAACCTTTTAATGTTGACTTAGATGGGAAAGTTTGCGAGGTGGTTTTTTTTTAAATGGTTTGTAGTATGTTGTTAAATATTTTTAATTGTTAAGTGTCATACTGGTGTTTTCAAATTAATTTTTGTGGGCTCCTGAGCCAGGCTCATTTTAATCATGCTGTTATTGTAATGATTCCCTCTTGGAAATCAGGGGTGTCTGGTCAACATCAGAACCCATAAGAATAAAGGAAAAGAGAGAGGTGTCAGCAAACCCATCAGTTCTGCTCCATAATAGAATAAACTAACAGAGTTGGAAGGGATCTTGGAGGTCTTCTAGTCCAACCCCCTGCTTGGCAGGAAACCCTGCACGACTTCAGACAAATGTTCTTAAAAACTTCCAGTGCTGGAGCATTCACAACTTCTAGAAGCAAGTTGTTCCAATGCTGATTACTTGTTCTAACCATCAGGAAATTTCTCCTTAGTTCTAAGTTGCTTCTCTCCTTGATTAGTTTCCACCTGTTGTTTCTTGTCCTGCCCTCAGGTGCTTTGAAGTATAGCTTGACTCCCTCTTCTTTGGGGCAACCCCTGAGATATGGGAACGCTTCTATCATGTCTCCCCTAGTCCTTCTTTTCATGAAACTGGACATACCCAGTTCCTGCAACTGTTCTTCGTATGTTTTAGTCTCCAGTTCCCTAATCATCTATGTCGCTCTTCTCTGCACTTTTTCTAGAGTCTCAACATCTTTTTTACATAATGGCAATGAAAACTGGATGCAGTATTGCAAGTGTGGCCTTACAAAGGCATTATAAAGTGGTATTAACAGTTCATCTTTGCTGGGGTGCTGGAGAGAGATAGATGATAGATAGATAGATAGATAGATAGATAGATAGATAGATAGATAGATAGATAGATAGATAGATAGATAGATAGATAATAGATGAATGGATGGATGGATGGATGGATGGATGGATAGATAGATCAATTGATCATAGATAGATGGATGGAATAGTAGGTAGGTTGGTAGGTAGAAGATAGATAGCTATAGATAGATGATAGATAGATAGATAGATAGATAGATAGATAGATAGATAGATAGATAGATAGATAGATAGATAGATGATTGATAGATAGATAGATAGATAGAGATAGATAGAATAGATAGAATAGATAGATAGATGATAGATAGATAGATAGATAGATAGATAGATAGATAGATAGATAGATCAATTGATCATAGATAGATGGGTGGAATAGTAGGTAGGTTGGTAGGTAAAAGATAGATAGATAGATAATAGATAGGTGATAGATAGATAGATAGATAGATAGATAGATAGATAGATAGATAGATATAGAGATAGAGATAGAGATAGAGATAGAGATAGAGATGATAGATAGATAGATAGATAGATGATAGATGATAGATGATAGATAGATAGAATAGATAGATAGATAGATAGATAGATAGATAGATAGATAGATAGATAGATAGATAGATAGATCAATTGATCATAGATAGATGGGTGGAATAGTAGGTAGGTTGGTAGGTAAAAGATAGATAGATAGATAATAGATAGGTGATAGATAACTAGATAGATAGATAGATAGATAGATAGATAGATAGATAGATAGATAGATAGATAGAGATAGAGATAGAGATAGAGATAGAGATAGAGATGATAGATAGATAGATAGATAGATAGATAGATAGATAGATAGATAGATAGATAGATATAGAGATAGAGATAGAGATAGAGATAGAGATAGAGATAGAGATGATAGATAGATAGATAGATAGATGATAGATGATAGATGATAGATAGATAGAATAGATAGATAGATAGATAGATAGATAGATAGATAGATAGATAGATCAATTGATCATAGATAGATGGGTGGAATAGTAGGTAGGTTGGTAGGTAAAAGATAGATAGATAGATAATAGATAGGTGATAGATAACTAGATAGATAGATAGATAGATAGATAGATAGATAGATAGATAGAGATAGAGATAGAGATAGAGATAGAGATAGAGATGATAGATAGATAGATAGATAGATAGATAGATAGATAGATAGATAGATAGATAGATAGATCAATTGATCATAGATAGATGGGTGGAATAGTAGGTAGGTTGGTAGGTAAAAAATAGATAGATAGATAATAGATAGGTGATAGATAAATAGATAGATAGATAGATAGATAGATAGATAGATAGAGATAGATAGAGATAGATAGATAGATATAGATAGAGATAGATAGAGAGAGAGAGAGAGAGAGAGATAGATAGATAGATAGATAGATAGAGGAGGGAAGGAGAGAGCGAGAGACAGAGAGAGATCTGCATATAGTCACGATTTGCTCCCTGCTGATTGAATCAGCTTCTGAACTGGTTATGAGAACTGACAAGGTTATGTGATTAGAGTCAGCAGACAGGGTTGTTTCATTATGTACGCAGATAATTGCTTTAATTGGAAAATTTATTGTTTTTGTTTTAATGAGGATGTGCAGAACAATCTTCATTGCAGAAATTTAATTGTCCCCCTTTTCTAACATTGTGCGCATGAAGAGCCCTTTTCAGGTTCAAATGCACATGTGCGTCATTTTTCGCCCTCCCCCTGGCTCTTTCCCTTGCTAGCAGTAATGCCAAAGTTGAGTTTTCTGTAAACTGCGCGTGCACGCTTAGCAAACCGTTTATTAAACCAGTATGATCCCATCCCTGCATTCAGGTTAAATCTTTAGCCAGGTACCACAGCTGGAGTACCAAAGGCCGGTTGGTTGGGTATCATGTAAAGAATCTTCCCTTCAGCTTCTCTTCCATAAAGTTCTCAACGTTGGAGGTGAAATTCCAGAAGCACCCAGTTTCGTTATCTCAAGCAGGTCTCCGTATAACGATGAATTACAGCGTTTCTTTGGCTTTTATTGTAGGACATTAATAATGCATCAGCTTGGAGTATATATACATATATATTTTCGTTATTACCATATTTCAATCCAATCCTCTTTCCAGTGAGGAACATCGTAATGATGCTTGGGCTAGAATATGGTGCAAAGCCTGAACTTGGAGTGGAAGGGAGCGATATAAGATGGGGTCTTTTTTTCCATTCAGCCGAGGTGCAATGAACATCTGTGAGTCAATCAGTCTCATTCAAAACCCTCCAAGGAACTCTGCCTCTGACACAGCGCTTGGAGAGGCCCATGAAATAGAAAGCAGAGGAGGAAGGAATAAAGCAACTAACTTCTAGTCTTGCTAATGTAACAGCTTGGCTGAGAGGAAAGGGGGTTGCCAGCAACCAGTGGCTGGGGAGGAACATGGGCCAGTCCTGGAGGCTGAGGAAAGCTCAGAACGAGGGCTCTGCGTCGGAGGCAGAGAGAGAGAGAGTTAGACAGCAGTGAGGCAGAGGAACAGCTGGAGCCTGTTCCCAGTGTGTGCATGTGCAGAGCTGCCAGAAGACAAGAACAATTAAGAAAGTAGGGTCGACTTGGGAGTAAAGCCACACCGAGGAGGTGATTGGCCTCTCCCATAGGAAACAAAAGTGGAGTGGGTGGGGAATGGGCTTTTGCAGGAAACAATCCATTCCTTTGGTGGGTTTGAGAGTGGAAAGTTCTCTTTGGGACTATAAGAGACTTTGTGCCAAGTTTTGCCTTATCCTGCGTCTCGAAACTCGTTACTGGGCAGCACTCCAAATGATAAGGTTCGGGTGGATAAGCATTCCTCGGAAAGACTGTTTGCTAAGCCTTGCTGACTATGAATGAAAGGAATTCACAGTCGTGTGAATAAAAGGGGTTTTGCCAGGACCAAGACTCTGCTTCTTGCTTTTTAAGTTTAAGTTTAATAAATTGATATGCCGCCCAATCCCGAAGGACTCCGGGCGGCTTACATAAAAGACAATTTAAGAAGTACTAAAAAGTTTAAAAAGTAAAGACAAAGCAGGTTAAAACACAACACACACTCAACCGTAGTGGGGCTGGACCTCATTCAAGAGGTCAACAGCCCCAGGCCTCATCTATCATCCTGAAGAATGATTTCGGAAGTAGTTTTCTATTTAGCTTTATTGTTTTGTGTGTTTGGTAGCAATTTTCATACCATTTCTCTCTCGGTCTCCCTCCTTCCCTCTCTCTCTCTCTCTCTCTCTCTCTCTCTCTCACACACACACACACACACACACACACACACACACACACACACACACACAATTTACTTAGCGACCATGTCACTTACAGATCATTTCACTGCAAGCAATAGCAGCCACTAAATGAGGACCATATTATTATTATTATTTACTTTTTTTTCCTCCCCTACAATTGACACTATAATTGAAATTGCTTTCTTACCATCCCATAGACCCATCTTATTTTACAACAATCCTACTTCTTCTTCCTTCCTTCCCTTCTTCCTTCCCTCCTTCTCTCCTTCCTTCCCTCCTTCCTTCCCTCCCTCCTTCCCTCCCTCCATTCTTCTCTCCTTCTCTCCTTCTCTCCTTCCCTCCTTCCTTCCCTCTTTTCTTCCCTCCTTCCTTCCCTCCTTTCTTCTCTCCTTCCTTCCCTCCTTCCCTCCCTCCCTGCTTCCCTCCCTCCTTCCTTCCCTCCTTCCTTCCCCCCTTTCTTCTCTCCTTCCTACCTTCCTCCTCTCCTTTCCCTTCTCTCCTTCCCCTTCCTCTCCTCTACTCTTCCCCTCTTCTTCCCTTTCCTTCCTACTCTTGCATTCCCTCCAATTCTTCCTCTGCTTTTCCCTCTCTCCTTTTCCTCTACTTTCTCAAATGAGGACCATATTAAATAGTATGGTGGTCGTAGCAGCCCTTGCTCCTTTGAACATGCAACACCAGCACATCAGCACAAAATTCACACTGGTGTGGCTTTTATTGACTATTTTTGAACCCCCCCTGAGGATGTTGGATATTGCCGCATTCATTGTAGAAAGCAATGATTTTTAATGGAATTTTATTTGATGAGTGGCAAAAAGAATATACCGGGTTTCAGATCAAATTTTATTCCCTTTCTCAGACGAGCTTTCTGGGTGTTTCCGCTGAAATATTGGTTATGCTAGTTCATGGCCAAAGGGCCTTGCTTTAATATAATGTGGTTTCATTAAAAGTCATTGTTTATCCAGAAGCTAATGCTGTCAGTATTTATTCATTCATAGCAAAGATAATTATGTATTTTTTGATAGTGAGTCAAGAAACATTAAAAGGGCTGTTACTTCTTATGACTTCAAAGCAAATATATGACGTGTTTGGTATTTGTCAGAATATACACTGATAGGTAAAGAATGGGAATCAATTTTTTAAAAAGGAAATTGTTTGGGTTTGGGGGAGAAACTGCTTTGTTAAGTTATAGCAACCAATTTGCTATCATGCTGATTACTTGTGACATGTTATTTGCAATTGCACTTTAGACTTGTATACGACTTCACACTGCAGGGTGGTTCAGTGGCTAAGACGCTGAGCTTGTCGGTCAGAAAGGTCGGCAGTTCGGTGGTTCGAATCCCTAGCGCCGTGTAACGGAGTGAGCTCCTGTTCCTTGTCTCAGCTTCCACCAACCTAGCAGTTTGAAAGCACGTAAAAAATGCAAGTAGAAAAATAGGGCCCACCTTTGGTGCGAAGGGAACAGCGTTCCATGCGCCTTCGGCATTTAGTCATTCCAGCCATATGACCATGGAGATGTCTTCGGACAGCGCTGGCTCTTTGGCTTTGAAACAGAGATGAGCACTGCCTCCTAGAGTCAGGAACGACTAGCACATATGTGCAAGGGGATCTTTACCACTTCACAGTGCTTTACATCCCTCTCTAAGCGGTTTACAAAGTCAGCCTATTGCCCCCAACAATCTGGGTCATTTTACTAACCTCAGAAGTACAGAAGGCTCAGTCAATCTTGAGCCAGTCAGCATCAAACTCCTGGCTATGGGCAGAGTTAACTTGAAATACTGCATTCTAAGCACTGCACCACCAGGAAGAAGAATGAGAAAGGGAATAAGAGATGGAGGGAGGGAAGGAGGGAATTCCCTTTCTCATTCTCCTTCCCGATGGCGCAGTGGTTAGAATACGGTATTGCAGGCTGGCTCTGCCCACTGTCAGCAGTTCGATCTTGACCACGCTCAAGGTTGACTCAGCCTTCCATCCTTCCAATGTTGATAAAACGCGGACCCAGATTGTTGGGGGGAAATATATTGCCTCCAAACCGCTTTAGAGAGGACTGTAAAGCACTGTGAAGCGGTATATAAGTCTAACTGCTATTGCTATTGCAGTGATTCAGATTTCATTCCAAATTGTGTTTTTGGGAATATAGAGGGCTGTGCACAGTCCTTGAGAAATGATGCAGCTGCTTTAAAGCACTGCAGAGAGACGTTTCATTCATGCGTCTGCATCTTCCTTTTAAATTATTTATTTTCCATTTTCATAACATACAATCACATGTATACTATTACATAGCCAATATCCTATTGTATTAAATAGTAATTGCATCAGTTCCTCTTGCCATCAGCGCCCAGAAAGATAAAAACCCATTATTAGCTCTTCTGCTCTCCATACACCTCTTTCTTCTGCCTCTCTCCTACCTCCTTTCTTCCCTCCATCATCCTTTTCTACTCTACTTCCCCTTCCTTTCTCCCTCTCCTCTCTCTTCATTTCACTCCTCCTTATCCTCCTCATCTTCCCCCCCTTACCCTCTCTCCTATCCCTCTCTTCCTATCTTTCTTCTCTCCCACTCTTCCTCTCATTCACTTGGTGTATTTCACCTTTTTGCTATTGAATATGAGACACACACACACAGCATTCCCTGAATCAGGGACTCTACCTTATCGTTCCCAAATTTGACAAGTTCCTATGCAAAGGACCGTCGAAGGTCTTTTTGACAGGCAGTGAAAAAGCTTCTGTTCCATCGTGCATTCTAATTCTGTAAGCATTCCAATTTCCAGTTGTGGGCATAGCTGTTTTGCCTATATCGTCAGTTTTATTTGTTCTGTTTAATTTTTATTATTTTATTCTCCTGCTTTGCTGTACCGCTGCCCAGAGTCTCGAGACTGGAGGCAAACATCGTTAATAGATATTGTAAATAAATCCCGTAGGATCTGTGGTCAGTATATTATTACAAAAGTGCCCATTTCTAATGGGCACTTTCAAGCCAATTGTAAATGAATAGGCTTTGTCAACCAGTGTGTAGTTCTTTTGCAAAATCCTCGATATTCTAGCTTATTCTTCTATCCCAAAGTAGCAATTAGAAGCATTGGCATCTACATATGAAGCTCTTACAGCTAGCTCTACAACAGGCTGAATCTAGAATTCCCCATTCTGTAGCATCAATAGCATGTCTAGTATTATATTTATCTGCTCCTAGGCATGCAGGTATCAGATTTAGGTATAAAAATACTTAGGCAAGTTCTGGAGAAGATAAAGTACCCAGACGATGCACTATTAAATGGAAAACGTGGGGGGAGAAGGGGAAAACAGAAAAGAAAATATTAAAAATATAAGTATATATTCAAGAACGAGATATAAAGTGGGGGGGGGAAACATAACTAGGGTAGACTAGCGAAGGTAAGAGAATAAGAAATGATACTAAATTATATTTGGTCTGACGGAAGTACAATCCCAAGGAAACATAAACTGTTTTGAAATATACACCAACAATAATACAAAAAGAAAGGAAGAGGAGACAAGGAAAGGAAAACAGGGGAAAGAAGAAAGAGATAGGGAGAGGAGGATGGAAGGGAGAGAAAGAGAAGGAGAGAGGGTAGGAAGGGGAAGAGGAAGAGCAGGAGTAGGAGAAAGATAAGGGAAGAAGGGAGGGGAAGGAGAGGAGGAAGGGGGAAAGTAGAGAAGAGAGGGAGAAAAGAAACGGAAAACAAGGAGGTGTTACAAAAGAAGAAAGGAATGATAAATAAAGCAACCCAAAATGTACAGTACGTTATAACTTATTAAATGAAATAATAAAGGAATGATAAATGTAAAGAAGAATAACAATTATGTGAATGTATACTTAAAATGGTATGCAAGAGAATAAAAAAATAAAAACAATTCTTTGGAAGAAAGAAAGAAGAAAAACAAAAAAAAATACTTAGGCAAGTTCTAAACCTATCAAACTTACAGTGAGTGAGAGAATTTCATATTCTCTTTTTAAACATCTCCTTCAATCTCCCTTATGATCCCAATAGAGCAGGGGTGTCAAACTCAAGGCCCAGGGGCCGGATCTGGCCCATGGGGGTTCTTAAATCGGGCCCAGGGGGCCACCTTGCAGTGAAGGACCGGTCTGCAGCAAAAACGGGGCTTAGGAGGGCCCCTGCGCCACTCCTGAGCTCCATTTTTGCTAGCAGAGGGTTGACGGAGAGTTGCAGGAAGCCGTGGCATTCAAAAATGGAGCTTGGGAGGCCGTTTTCACTGGCAGAGCACTCGGGTCTCCACAGGCGCCCCCAACATGAGTGACAAAGAGCTGGCCACATCAACCCTGCCCCCCCCCAAGGTCAAACACAAACCTGATGCGGCCCTCAATGAAATCCAGTTTGACACCCCTGTCCTAGACCAAGCCAAGCCCAATGCTAGAGAATTCCTGGAATCCTGGCACTCAGATAAATCAGCCATCAACAGACACATGGAGACCAATAATGTATACCTACCACTCTAAAGAGACAATCAAAAAAATATATACTAACATACATACATACATACATACATACATACATACATACATACATACATACACATATATACCTATATACATACATATACATATATACATACATACATACACATACATACATACACATACACACACACACACACACACATATATTGTATTCTACAAATCTTGGGGGTGGGGTGGGGAGTATTGGCTTTGTTTCAGTAAGTGGATTGATAGGCTGTGTGGTTGGTAGATTGGTGCTGATTGGTGCTGGCTGTTTGTCCGTTGTTGTCTCGTGTTGTAACGGCCTAGGTGGTGGGTGGGGCTCATTTGTTGATTAGGGCTGGTTTCCAGATGTCTGGTAGGCGGGAGGTATCGTCACGTTTATTCATGTTGTGAGGGTATTTCTCTATTTCGATAGCTTCCATAATTATTCTCTTGTTGAAGTTTTGGAGATTAATTTGGTTCCTTCAAAATTAATTTCATGTCCTGTATCTTTTCTTTTCTTTTTCTTACTGCGTTCTTGTGTTCTACAATGCGTGCATTTATTCTCCTGTTCGTTTATCCTATGTATGTTGCAGGGCATATTTTGCATGGTATTTCGTAGACTCCTTGGTTTTCCAGCTGGAAAAAACATGCAAAATATGCCCTGCAACATACATTACTTGAAAATTGCAGAAAATCCCAAATACTTGAAGTGATAGATAACAGTGCAAATTAACAAATTTGTAGTGTAGAAGTGCAAATTAAAAAATATTTATTGATACTATCTAATACAATGCTTCTGAAACTTTTTAGTTAAGATGTGTGCACTTAAAGCTGCCAAGGTGGAAAAAATACTAATTACTAACAGATCAGTGTTTTCCTAATTTAGGTAACTTTTTAAAATCTTGCCTTCAATTCTCAGAATTCTCACCAATGGCCATTATTGGCTGGGGAATTCTGCCAGTTGAATTCAATACATCTAGAAGTTTTTAGGTTGGAAAATATTCATCTCAATTACTAATGGTCTCATTCTAAAATATTATTCATAGATTCCAGGACAGTGAACATTTATATACTTCAAAGGATCTTTTTTTTTTAAATCATAAGTATATTAAACCCAACTTAGCAATGCCATTAACTTTACAATTTTCACTCCCGGCATCCTCATAACTGATTCGGAAAGTTGATTATAGTGGGGGGAACTTACCAAGTGAAAGTGAAAATCTGAATGTTGCTGACCAATGTCACTTTGGACCCTGTTCACAATTTAATTAACTGTTAACAGATTCTTCCAGCTATGACGCTATGCAGATATTTTATCTCCCGTTAATTAGTAATTATGCACTGGCAAAAGAACAGGGTTTCTTTCCAATTATCCCAGAACTCTGTGATTATTTCAACTTGGTTAATTAGCAGTAGAGAGAGCTGGTATAATCTTCTGTGTAACTTGTATTTGATAATAATCCCTATTAAAATATACATGGAGGTTGTTGATTTGTAACTGAAAAGTGGCAGTTCAGAGAGTATTAGATACAGCACCAGGCAAATGGGGGAGGGGGGCTATTAAAATTTCCCCCCAACTGTTGTAATGAGAAAGCCCAGGGTTGTTTTTTTCCCCACTTGACCATCTGTTTGGTTTCTGGCAGAAGTCCCTGGTGGGTCCTAAAGCCCATTTAGTTTGTCACAAAGTAAACAAGGTGCTAGTCCTTACTTTTAAAGCCCTTCATGGTTTAGGACCTGGCTACCTGAGATACCGCCTCCTGCCACTTACCTCCCAACGACCAACAATATCGCACAGGTTGGGCCTCCTCCGGGTGCCGTCAGCCGGACAATGCCCGCCTGGCGACTCCCCGGGGGAGGGCCTTCTCTGTTGCTGCGCCGGCCCTGTGGAACGATCTACCGGCAGAGATCCGGACCCTTACCACTCTCCCGGCCTTCCGTAAAGCCGTCAAGACCTGGCTGTTCCAGCAGGCCTGGGGCTGTTGACTGATATCCAGCCCCGTTTAGATGGAATGAGTGACATGAATTTTAATACTGTATTTTTATTTTTTTTATCTCCATTTTTTAAAATTAAATATTGCTTGTCTGTTGTGAGCCGCCCAGAGTCCCTATGGGAGTGGGCGGCATACAAATTCTAATGAAACTTGAAACAAGGAAAGTGGAGCAATTTCAATCCTTTATAAAGAAACGGTATCGAAAATGCATGCGCTCATGTGTTCTGACCGAGGCTTTCCGAGCAAACTCCTGGTGCCAACAAAAAAACCTTTTATTAATTTCCTGTGAATTCTACTCATTCATATCCAGCAAAGTCTTTCAAGGGAGGATTTATGGTCACAGACCTTATCTGGCTTGGAGAGCTGAAAGGCCAATAATCTGCAAGACTTGGCAAGGAGTCTCGGGAGAGTCACAAACCAATTTAGCGAACTAATTGTCTCCTGCAAACTCCACTCCTCTTTCGCTCCTTTTATTTCCTCTGGGAGGGGCCATTCATTGTCCACCTGTGGCCTCACTCCCAAGTCAACCCCTGTTCTTTAGCTGTTCCCTTCGTCTGGCCACTCTGCGCATGCGCACACTGGGAACAGGCTCCAGCTGTTCCTCTGCCTCATTGATGTCTGACTCTGAAGGCATCTGATAACTGGCATATGGCCTTGGCCCCCTCTCTGCCTCCGACAGAGAGCCCCCATCAGAGCCTTCTCCAGACTCCAGGGCTGGCCCATGTTCCCCCCACACCTCCTCACTGTTCGAATCTGGCGGGCCACAACAGCTTCTGGATCACAATAAACATTCTCAGAAAATAAAACCAGCATCAGTTGCTGCTCAGAAATATCCTTTAAATACACATGGGATGAGCCATTCTTCTCTGCTCCTCTTCAATTCCTTGTCTTTCATGCTAGTATATAATATGCACCCCTGTGAATTATTATTTTAGATCAATGTCGGCCTAGGAATTGATTTCCCTTAGTTTATTCTTTTTAAAAGTTGCCATGCTGCATCCTTAGTTGACCTCTGGCAAAATGTACTGTTTGAAATGTTGATTGATTTTGGATTGATCTATGTCCACTCCAGGCCTCTTACCCAAATCAATCCCTGTTATCCCAATAGCATCCAACATTAATTACCTCTTAATACCTTACCGTTTGCTAATGATTCTGGATGTGTTATAGGGCCTATGAACCACATATAATCTGAATAACTTGGAGCATCATTTAGTCCTTGACGTATTAGTGGTCGTTTAATGACCTTTGGAAGTCACAATAGCCTCACAATGGGTGGTTTATGGCCCAGATAATCTCAATGATTTGGAGCGGCCATATCATCCTTGACTTCTGACTGGTCATTTAATGACCTTTCCAGGTCGCAAGAGCCTCACAATGGGTGGTTTATGGACCACAAAGCACTTTCATTTCATTCATTCATTCATTCATAGAGAGAGAGGCAGAGAAAGGCAGAGAGAGAGAGAGGAGAGAGACAGAGAAACAGAGAGAGAGACAGAGAGAAAGAGAGATAGAAAGGTGGTGGAAAGGTGGAAAGGTGGAGAGAGAGGGACAGAGAGAGAGAAGAGAGAAAGAGAGAAAAAGGTGGAGAGGTGGAAAGGTGGAGAGAGAGAGACAGAGAGAGAGAAAGAGAGAGAGAAAGGTGGAAAGGTCGAGAGAGGGAGAGAGAGAGAGAAAGGTGGAAAGGTGGAGAGAGAGAGACAGAGAGAGAGAAAGAGAGAAAGAGAGAAAAACGTGGAGAGGTGGAAAGGTGGAGAGAGACAGAGAGAGAAAGAGAAAGAAAAGGTGGAAAGGTGGAGAGAGAGAGAGAAAGAGAGAAAGGTGGAGAGGTGGAAAGGTGGAGAGAGAGAAAGAGAGATAGAGAGAGAGAGAATAACATGAACGTATTTCAAGCTCTTGGCAACTATTTCACATTTACAACCGGTTGTTAAGTGCCCTGCGATCGTATAGTCTCTATTTGCAAACTTCTCCAGGCTCCCCCAGAAAGTCAATGGGGAAGCTGGCAGGTAAGGTTACAAATGGAAGGGAGGTTGGATTTGAACCACACTGAGGGATTTTCCTTCCCCTCCTTACAACTGGAGGAACTGACCTCAAATCCAGCGAAAACTCTAGCTAATGACATGCTACAAGCAGGATCCTCAACAGTACTCAGTTGTCGCAAATGGACAGATGGCATTTCCTTGAGAATGGGGTCTTTTAGATACCCAAAACCCAAACCCTTACAGGAAGTGACCACGCAGGCAGTAATAATAACCTATATTCAGACATGATGCTACACCAAAAAGAAATAACCTTCACAAGATATATTTCTCCAGTTCTTTCTTGTCTGCCTATTAGGTTTGCATTGCTTATTAACCTTGCCTGCTTAAATTACAAAAGCAATAGACAACTTATTTCCTTAATCCCCAATTAGACCATGATTTACCTTATTTTTAGGAGTATAAGACGCACCCTTTTCCCTCAAAAAAGAGGCTGAAAATCTGGGTGCATCTTATACACTGAATACAGCATTTTTTGCCTCCCGAAACCCCGCCCCCTTCACCGAAATGGCTGTGCATAGCCTTTAGGAGGCTTGCAAAGTACTCCTGGGGGTTGGGGAGGGCAGAAATGAGCGAACAATTGACCATTTTTTTTTGCTCAATTTTGCCCCCCCCCCCAGCAGCACTCTATTAGCCCCCTAAAGGCTATGCATGCTCTTTTTTGGAAAAAAAAGGGTCCATTTTCATGAAAAGCAGACCATTTTGGGGGGGCCTGCAGAGTGCAAAAACTTTTTTTTTAATTTGCCTCTTCAAAATCTTGGTGCGTCTTATACTCTGAAAAATACGGTAAATGCTCTTTGCCATCTGAATGTTTTGACATATGTAAACATTTCAAGGATGTGACTCCAATGCTAAATAGCCTTTAGGATGACTTTTTCATTGAGAAGAATAGCAGCATAGGAGCGGGTCTATAAAATCTGCCAACCATTAGATGGCAGCAGAGAGAGTTTTCTTCATCTCTTGGCTGCCATCTAGTGGTTGTCGGCATTGCTGCAACCTAGACCGTATTCTATACTGTACTGAGAAGTATTCCTCCACCTGTGTTTAGTAAAAGTGGAAATTCTCTAAAACAAGATAAATGAAAGTGAGTACTGTTAGGTCAATTATTATATTTGTAAAACTCATTCCAAGAAAAAAAAAAGATTGGACTTACCAAATCCAAATGCACTGGACCCACCAATGCTCTGCGAAGTCTGAACACTGGTCGATGTATAAAGTCCTGTGACTAATATGCCATCAAAAAAGGTGCTTGTTGAAATAGTCACTGAAAGGGGAAAAATATAATAATAATAAGCTTTATTGATTAGCCTTTAGGCCATATCAAAGCACACAGGTTCAAGGACATATCACCAATAAATCCTATACAAACAATTTAAAATAAGATTGGGATAAAATACAATAGTTGTAGGATAAGGTACAATATAATGTAATACATACATAAGTAATCTACCCCAATCCATCCCATGTATGCCGATCTCAACCAGAGGTGGGTTCCTACCAGTTCGCACCTATTCGGTAGAACCGGTTCGTCAAATCTACCGAACCGGTTAGAAGAGGTTCCAACAGTGGACCCGGAAAGCAGGCCACACCTACAGAAGAGGTTCCAAAATGTTTTGAAACCCACCACTGGTCCTTGGATATGATTATTCTACACTATCATGCTCCTATTTATAAAACTCAGTGCCTCTGCGAAAGGTAAGGATGACTTCTGCGTTTGTGGTGCAATCAGAACATTGCGTGTGTTGAAGTTGCTTTAACGCAAACCAAAGATGCCTTTTAAAAAACAAGTTTACATCATATTCTTATGCATGCCAGTGCTGTGTGTGAGGTAATTTAAGGTGGTTCTGACAAGTGTCGTCGGCATCTTCGTATCCGGTCACATGGGCGGCAAGCCACTCCCATCCGGTCACATGGGCGGCAAGCCACCCCCACAAAGGAGGCCACACCCACAGAGTAGGTTCGAACAGTTTTTGAAACCCACCACTGATCTCAACCGAACCATTTTGCTCAAGTACTGTGTTGTGCTAAATGGTGTTTTCTGGCTCTGGAGGCACATAAAGTAAACTTGTTTTGATATGGGGATCCCAATGGATCCTTTGTTTGGTATGTGGACCAAGGTACCTGTCTCTTACCGCCTTATACAAGCAGCAATCAAATAGGATGCGAGCCAAATCCTCTACCTCGGCCCCTCCACAAATGGAGAGATGCTCACTGTAGAGTATATAGAATCTCGCTCGTGTAAATATCTCCCTAAGATGTTTTGGCAGTTGTAACTTCAAATAGCTGTCTACTTGAAAAGCATGTTTCGTATTTGCTCAGCCATTTCAAGTTACCTACCTTACTAAGGATACTAGCGATATCATTTTGTGCTTCTATATCGTTAATTCTTTGGGCAGCTCTGGATTTATTTATTTTTTAGTTGTTCTACTATTACGCAAGAGAGAGGAAGGCTCCAACTTCTTACGAAAGATGTTAGTTTGGTGATCCAGGAGATTTGTGACTGTAATTTTATTTGCTCTAGAAGACATAACTTGAAGAGTCTATCAGTATTTCACTGATTTTGCCCCGGTAGTTATATACTCTAATTTTGGATAGTGCATGAATTGTACAAATTCCCAATTCGGCTCTAACCGCTGTAGCGGATGTTCTTGAATCCACACCCAAAATACATCTCAAATGCTGGGACTGTGGTTGAGTATAGACCCCAAACCTCTGCTCCATACAAGAGCGTAGGATATTAAATATCTTTTAATATCATGCAGTAATTTTTTTTAATTTAAAAAAGCAAACTAAAGCAACCCTCGTTTTCAAAAGAACAATTCCCCCAGCCTTTCTTTGGACCCAGAGCAATCAAATCCTTTCATTTATCGATGTATTTAATCAATGCAAAGCTTTGATTTTGGGTCTTGCTGATTAGATGGGTTTGTTGTTAGAGAAATGGCCAGTATATATTATTATGTAAAAACTAAAAAGTTGAGCTTGAATGTTAATATCTTATTCTACTGCACCAAAAGGAGTTGGAAGTTAATACTTTTCTTTCTCTTTTCCCCTTTATCCTACACTTTTCCCTCTTCCCCTTTTCCTCCCTTGCTTTCGTTTTTCTTTGAACTTCTGCATTTTATATTTTTATCAACTAATAAAACACCAAAGGACCAATATAATAAAACCAACATTGAGGATGAAGGTTTGCTCTACCGTGTTTTCCCGAAAATAAGACCCAACTGGAAAATAAACTCTAGCGTGATTTTCAGAATGCTTGTAATATAAGCCTTACCCCAAAAATAAGCCCCAATTAAAATTGTCACTGAACAAACAAACTTGTACCATATTTTCCCGGAAATAAGACCTAACTGGAAAATAAGCACTAGTGCACCTTTTTGGAGAGAAAAAAATAATATAAGACCTGATCTTATTTCCAGGGAGGCATAATATCCCTGTGATGGTAAAACTATGGCATGCATGCCAGAGGTGGCATGCAGAGTCCTTTCTGTCGGATAGAGTCAGAGGTGGGTTCCTACCAGTTCACACCAGTTCGGTAGAACCGGTTCGTCAAATCTACCGAACCGGTTAGAAGAGGTTCCACCAGAAAGCAGGCCACACCTACAGAAGAGGTTCCAAAAGATTTTGAAACCCACCACTCACAAACACACAGAAACACACACACACACACAGAGGGAGAGAGAGAGAGAGAGAGAGAGAGGGAGGGAGGGAGGGAGGAAGGAAGGAAGGAAGGAAGGAAGAAAAAAAGAAAAAAAGAAAAAAAGAAAAAAAGAAAAAAAGAAAAAAAGAAAAAAAGAAAAAAGAAAAAAGAAAAAGTGAGAGAGAGATGAAAGAAAAAAAGGAAAAAGGGACAGAGAGACAAAAGGAAGGAAAGAGAGAAAGAAAGAAAGAAAGAAAGAAAGAAAGAAAGAAAGAAAGAAAGAAAACAGATGGCTGGCAAGCCACTCCCACCAGGTCACATGGCCGGCAAGCCACTCCCACAAAGGAGGCCACACCCACAGAGTAGTTTCGAATTTTTTTTGAAACCCACCACTGGTAAGAGTGGTGCTGCCAGCTGCTCTTCTAGTTTCTGGTGCTGGCCAGCTGATCTATATGGGCACAAGAGTGCCAGAAAATGCCCCCCAAAAATGGCCAAAGCTGTTTACCAGGCAATTTTCAGGCCATTTTCCAGGCCGTTTTTGGCCCAATAAACGGCCTGAAAACGGGCCAAAAAACCAGGCCATTTTGGGGGCATTTTCAGGCTGTTTTTCAGCCATTTTCCGCCCACAAAACGGCCTGGGGTTTTTTGGACATTTTTCAGCCTGTTTTCCAGCTCTGGCGCCCACGAAGATCAGCTGGCCGGTCCGCATGCACGCAAGTTCCAGTTTGGGGACTTGGTGCCGAAAAGGTTGGCTAACACTATAATATTCTATTTGCCACTATTGCAAAAAACCAATATTAGCAAAAAGAGAGAGAGAGAGCGGGGAAATCCTATGATGCTCACCGAGAATCAAGCCAGATAAAATAGTCGACAAAAAGCCTTCCGACCTCCGGACAGATCCTGTCTTCAAATCTAATCTGGTGTTCCAGAAGGAAGATGCTGTGACAGACAAGATCTGCTTCCAGAGTTCCATACAATGACATTTTTTTTTCATTGAAGGGATCCAGAACGTGTGTCTCCCAATGGATTCTAGTGGGACTAGTAGAAAGAACCAGGGAGAGGCAACCAGATCCCATCTCATGGAGGACAACAGGTCCACGAATACCTCCCAGCAGCATAGTTAGGGACTAAAATGAAAATAGCAGAGCAGTACATGGGTGTGCCTGTAACTCTCTGTTATGACACCATCGGCAACACTATGTGGATGAGTCCTATGTCACAAAGTACCTAAATTTCCCAGTAGCTCAATTTAAATACATCACTGATAAAGCTATGAGGAGGGAGGGAGGGAGGTCATATGACTCCAGAGCCCTTTTGAAGGAGTATTTAGAATAGAATAGAATAGAAATAGAATAGAATAGAATAGAATAACAGAGTTGGAAGGGACCTTGGAGGTCTTCTAGTCCAACTCTCTGCCTAGACAGGAAACCCTATACCGTTCCAGACAAATGGCTATCCAACATCTTCTTAAAGTCTTCCAGTGTTGGGGCATTCACAACTGCTGGAGGCAAATTCTGTTCCACTGATTGATTGTTATAACGGTCGGGAAATTTCTCCTCAGTTCTAAGTTGCTTCTCTCCTTGATTAGTTCCCACCCATTGCTTCTTGTTCTGCCCTCAGGTGCCCTGGAGAATAGTTTGACTCCCTCTTCTTTGTGGCAACCCCTGAGATATTGGAAAGACTGCTATCATGTCTCCCCTGGTCCTTCTTTTCATTAAACTAGACATACCCAGTTCCTGCAACCGTTTTTCATATGTTTTAGCCTCCAGTCCCCTCATCATCTTGGTTGCTTTGTTGCTAGTATATGAATCAATAGTGGCTATTTGCTTTTATTATGAATTGCTTATGTTACTATATAATTTACTGATTAAACCAATATTTGCTGTTTGCTTCTGATATGAAAATAATGCTAGAAATCATTTATTAAGAATTAAGCTTTGTTATTCTCCCTGATAGTTCCTTCGTTAGGTATTATTGATTGTTTCAGAGGTGAGTTCCTAAACAACCGGTTCGGCCGAATAGGTAGCAACTCGGTCCACCACACACCCCGAAATGGTTCTATCGGCAGCGCTATAGATCCCGCCACCTTGGTTTTTTCCAGTTCTATCGGCAGCGCTATAGATCCCGCCACCTGTACATGCGCAGGTAGCACACATCAAGTGTGTGCACGCGAATCACGTCCCTGAGCGAACCGGCAGTACCAGAAACCGGAACTCGCCCCTGGATTGTTTGCCTGATGTCAATAGGCACATAGGGATAAGACACATTTGCACGCCATTTATAAGGTGCAATAAAAACACTGCGAAGGAAGCAAGAAGACCTGAACTCATCTCCTCCAGCAACCAATAACCAGATAAGAAGGGATTAACATAAAAAAAAAGCTACAGGTAGTCCTCAATTAATGACAGGTCACTTAGTGATGATTCAATCACATGACAGACCCCCCCCCCAAAAAACCCTACTTGCAACCAGATCCCAAAGTTAGGGCCACCGTGATGCCCCCCCATAGATGTTCATCCTTATGAGCAATCATAGGGATGTTGCAGTATCTTTCTTGCTTACCTCTTCCCCATTGGGTTCCTATAGGCTTCCTCCATTGTGCCCCCAAAGGCCTTATCTTACTAGGTTCCCTACAGGGATTGGGGGTCTCTTTTCCCCCACCCCTCATCATCTAATTCAGCCTCCTGGTTTCAAGGTCAATAACTTAACCGCTACAGCAACGCGGCTCTCCCCATCTGCCCTGTTCTGTCCTCTTTCTCGCGGGTTTCCTCCCGATTTATGAAAAAGGATTTGCATCTCATCTGAATAACTTTTGCAAAATATTGCTACGTACGTGGCAGCGCCTGCTTTCTGAATATTTACTTTAACAACGACTGTTGGGGGTGCTACTAGTTGTTCCCACAGAAGAGAGTATTGAAAACGCTCTGTTTGAATCGCCTTAGCTAAGAAAAATGAAAACGGACGTTCGTAAACAGCATTGTAGACGAGTGATATTACTGTGCATTTTCTGCAACAAAGGCCTTGAACTCAAGCGAATACTAGCTGGAAGTAGGTGGGCTGACGGTGTCCTTCTGACAGATTAGAGAATTAATGAGTGCTTTGATGTCTTAAGCCTAAACAAAGGCTTACACCACTTTCCCCCCCCTCCGTTTTGCAAAACGGAACAAAACCCAGAGAAATGGCATTGTAGTTGCTTGCTTCTCTCCCACGAAAATCCATCAGTATTTTCTGGGTGCTGCAATTAAGAGATTATAGCTTTTACCTAATACTTCTTTAGAAAGCCATGACCTTCCTTAGAAACAAAATAAACCTCACAATTTACTACTCAAAAATTGTCTGGGACCAAGAACTAGGGGACAAATCTATACAATTTACACAAAATTGCAACTTAAGAGAAAAAAACTGGTATAAAGAGCACATTGGTGACATACAAATAGTTGGCGTGCAACTCAGAGGTGGTATTCGGCATGTTCTAACCAGTTCTGGAGAACCGGTAGTGGAAAGTTTGAGTAGTTTGAAGAAGCGGTAAATATCACCTCTGGCTGGCCCCGCCCCCATCTCTTCTCTTCCTCCCGAGTCCCAGCGATTTCGGGAGGAAATGGAGATTTTTGCAGTATCCTTCCCCTGCCACGCCCATCAAGCCGTGCCACGCCCACAGAACTAGTAGTAAAAAAATTTGAATCTCACCACTGATGCAACTCCGTCAATCATTCCTAATCATATAGTAATACATGCTGAAAGTGCCATACAACAGAAAGAATATTGGCACAAGTGGTCACTATATGAACTATTATAAGTCAGGGACTATGTATAAGCTTATTTTAATTGTACTATGGCTTTTATCTACTTCTAAACTGCCATTAGTTCATCTTTTTTTTTTGGAACTGGGAATCCTTAACTAATCCAGTAGATAAATAAACACTGTAGGAACGTTGGGAAAAGTATATTATGAACAGAAAATATTTTAAAATGAAGACCTCTGTCTTCATTAGCATAATGAAATATAATGATCCCTTAAAAATTGTGTTAGTTGCCTCAAATTTTGCTAGGGTAAGATAGGGGACTATCCAAAGAACAATACAGCGATAAATCTGTTTTTTACATTTAAGGCAGCAAAACGGACTTGTGACAACATGATTCTAATGGCTATGCCAGTGTTTCTAGTTTTGGCGCACATCCCCAGTTCTTGGGTTACTGACTTCAGTAGAAAGTAATAATGAAGAAAATTTAAAGAAGCACCCACATAAGGATAGAATGCAGCAATAAGAAAGAGATTCTTCTCCTAGACCAGAGATCTCCAAACGTTTGGGCACTGTTGTGGTCCACCAGATTCGGACAGTGAGGAGGTTGGGGAGGGACATGGGCCAGTCCTGGAGTCTGGGGAAGGCTCCGATGAGGGCTCTGTGTCGGAGGCAGAGAGGGGGCCAGGGCCGTAGGCCAGTTATCAGCTGCCTTCAGAGTCAGACGTCAGTGAGGCAGACAAACAGCTGGAGCCTGTTCCCAGTGTGCGCATGCGCAGAGTTGCCAGAGGAAGGGAACAGCTAAAGAACAGGGGTTGACTTGGGAGTAAGGCACAGGTGGACAATGAATCACCCCTCCCAGAGGAAATAAAAGAGGAGCGAAAGGGGCGTGGAGTTTGCAAGAGACAATAAGTTCGCTTAATTGGTTCGTGACTCTCCGAGACTCCTGGCCAAGTTCTGCAGATATCGGCCTGGCTGCTCTCCAAGCCAGATAAGGTCTGTGACTGTAAATCCTCCCTTGAAAGACTTTGCTGGATGTGAATGAGCAGAATTCACAGTCAATTAACAAAAGGGGTTTTCATCGGGACAAAGACATGCTCTTAGGAAGCCAAGGTCAGAACACGGGGGATCGGTTCCACAGAAAATAATTTTTCTATGCACTGGGCATGGGATCATGGTTTCCCCCGCTACCTAGATCCCACACATGTGCAGATGAAGCTTCACTCGCTTCCGTGGACTGGTTCCTAACAGACCCCGGGCTGATACCGGTCCACACAGAGGCTTGGAGACCCCATCCTAAACTACTCTTTTAAAAAATACTACCAAATATTTATTGTAAGTATGGAGAAGGTTCTTGCTTACAACTACATGCGCCATCTCTTTCTTCTCTCTCTACAAGTTATTCCCAGATGAACTTGTAATGTCAAGAATGGGGGGAGTCAATAATCAGGAGGTGATGGCAAATCGTGTTTTCAGAGGGGTTCCGAGGTCCAGGAATCGTTTTCCGTGGTTCTATATAACCATAATTCTATAACCATAATTCATCTCAGTAAGTCGTCTTAAACAGTGGAAAATTCTACACATATGCTGATATAATTAAAGATTTTGATGATTGAAAAGACACAGAGAGGGAGAGACTCTGGAAAAGTTCAAGAAATATTATTTTCTTGCTTGCTTGCTTCTTGCTTTTCTTTCCTTCCTTCCTTTTTTCCATCCATCCTTCCTTCCTTCCTTCCATCTTGATTGATTTTCCTTCCTTCCTTCCTTCCTTCCTTCCTTCCTTCCTTCCTTCCTTCCTTCCTTGCTTTTTGCTTTTCCTTCCTTCCTTCCTTCCTTCCTTCCTTCCTTCCATCTTGTTTGACTTTCCTTCCTTCCTTCCTTCCTTCCATCCATCTTGCTTGATTTTCCTTCCTTCCTTCCATCTTGCTTGATTTTCCTTCCTTCCTTCCTTTCTTCCTTCTTGCTTTTCCTTCCTTCCTTTTTCCATCCTTCCTTCCTTCCTTTCATCTTGCTTGATTTTCCTTCCTTCCTTCCTTCCTTCCTTCCTTCCTTCCTTCCTTCCATCCATCCATCTTGTTTGACTTTCCTTCCTTCCTTCCTTCCTTCTTGCTTTTCCTTCCTTCCTTCCTTTTTTCCTTCCTTTTTTCCTTCCTTCCTTCCTTCCTTCAGATCTCTTATTACATTGATTTTATGGACATATTTTCATCTTTTGAAGCAATTATAATGCAAGCAATTACTTAAAATCGGTGACCAGCCTAACTCTGAGAAAGCGCGATATTTTTAGCAATAGATTTGCATTAGCTGACTTTGGAACCAACAAACAAGACTGTGAATTGCATTTCGCAATACCATGAATCAGTCATTTTTTTAATCAATGAAAACAAATAAAATCTAAGGTAAACAGCAGAAGAAGTCCTTGTTCATTTACCCCTCATTAAATTCAGTGTAAAGAGCCATACATTTAAGTAGACCTTTCAGATTTAGAAAAAGGAAAACAATAAGATCGATGTTAAAGGTTTTCTGCTGCGTACAATCTTTTACAAAACTTAATTTTCATGTTATCCCAGCTTGCTTGGCAGGGGAAAAGCATTAAGTGCCCCCAGCAGACAAAATTAAATTGTAGGCATTGTTAATAGGGCTCTTAATTAAAGAGGGAGGCAAAATGATACAAATAAAATAGCTTTCACTTCTACAAGCAACAAAGAGAAGGCAAAATATTCTCAATCCGAACTGTATTTTACTAATTTATTCAGGAGGGGGGGAATTCCTCACTTCCACACCGCAAAAAGTTGCGGCTATTTTAAGGCCTCACTAACAGGTACAGGGAGTAACTGACTGGAAACGCCTGACATATTTTACTTCTGAATAATGAATCTTCTTCTTTCTACAGAAAACTGGCTGAGAGTATTATTTAACAAACACATAACTGAGGAGGAAGATGTCTGTAGAGATTCTCTGTCATCCAGGTCGTGGTTGTCCCAAAGGTGCTTTTTAAGGTGGCAACTAAACTTCCTTGTTTTTTTTCTTTTGAAGACGTTTCACTTATCTTCCGAGAAGCTTCTTCAGCTCTAACAGGATGTTGAGGAATGGAAGGATTTATATATCCTTGCAGGCAGCTGGTCATTTGCATCCTTTTTAGAGGGTCGTTGAGGCCACTTGGAGGTTTTATCCCTGTCCTCAGGGTCACCTGAGTGGTGAAAATGGTTCCTGTAGTCTGCAATTTTTCCTCTGGAAATCCATTCCTACTCCCACGCCATTCCGAGGGTCTTCATCCCAAATTGTATAGCTAAAAGTCTGCAGAGATTCTCAGCCATCCAGAGATGCACAGATAAACCTCCAAGTTCTTCAAGGACCCTCTAAAAGGATGTGGATGACCAGCTGTCTGCAAGGAATATGAATCCTCCCATTCTTCACCATTCAGTCAGAGCTGAAGAAGCTTCTGGGATGAGAAGTGAAACGTCTTCAGCGACAAGAGGAAGAAGAAGAAGAATTCTTTTATTCAGAAGCCTCCCAGAAAAAGCACCGGCAAATCACTTCACTTTATTTCCTTTTAAACAAAAACAAAACAAAACAAAAGGATTGGCATTTAAGCACTGTAATCTGTCACCAGGGTACCAGTGTAAAAGAGGCAGGGTTTCAGCAAGGAGAATATTCTCTATAGAGGGGCAGTAAGATAATACGCGTTGGTCTATTTTAGCATCTCCAGGCCCGGGTGGGAAAATGTGTCTCTCAAATGGGATTTTAGAACCTCTTCCCTGTAGTAATGCCAAAGGCAAAATATTATGCCTAGCCCAGAGATTTCCTTAGTTTGGAAAATGTCAGTGAAGAGAGATAATTGGTCGATTCCTAGAAGTCCTTTGTCATCTTGGTCCCCATTTGTTTATGACAAGATCCTTCCTTCTGTCTGAAATATAAATCTGTCTTTAAATCTTTGGGGAAAGTTGCTATTGGCATTGGCCAGTGTTTTTCAATGTTGGCAACTTTAAGATGTGTGGACTTCAAATCCCAGAATTCCCGATGGGCTTGCATTGTCTCCATTGTAACGCATTGCATAGCAGCAGTTAGAAATGCTGGCTGGGGGATTCTGGGAGTTGAAGTCCACCCGACTTCAAGCGGCCAAGCTACAAATGACTTCATCTCCCAGAATTCCCCATGGCCTTCCACTGTCTCCATTGTAACGCATGACTGCATTGCATAGCAGTAGTTAGAAATGCTGGCTGGGGGATTCTGGGAGTTGAAGTCCACCCGACTTCAAGCGGCCAAGCTACAAATGACTTCATCTCCCAGAATTCCCCATGGCCTTCCACTGTCTCCATTGTAACGCATGACTTCAACAACTCCCAGAATTCTACATTGAATATTTGAATATCGAATAATAGCCGAACACATTTCAATACCTCGAAATTTAGTTGCACTAAATTGACTCCACTGTAATGCATGATTGCATTGCATGGCAGCAGCCAGCAATGCTAGCTGGAGAATTCTGGGAGTTGAAGTCCACACAACTTAAAGTTGTCAACAGTGAGAAGCAGTGTCTTAAGCCAAGATTTATAGATACTCTGATAATACCACCATAGGGCCATGATGGCAAACCTATGGCATGCATTGTCACCTCTCCATGTTGACATTCCAGGCACACAGTCATCTCAGATTACAGTAGCTGGTTTGAGATGGGTGTATTTATTGGGTAACGTGATTTATGACACAGACTGAGGGGAGGAAAGGAACAGGGGCAAAGTTCCGAAGCAGATAAACCGAGCAAAGAAATGGCTGCAAATAAATCTTGCCTAATGAATAATGCCCAATGAAGCTGTTAATAAATCACTGGTTTTTGTATTAAAACATTGGCTGCGTTATTATGAATCAGTTACGGCATTGTTAGGAAACTTGACATGCATGCCACAGGTGGCATGCAGAGGCCCTCACTTAACAACTGTGGCGATTCATTTAACAACGGTGGGAAGAAAGGTCATAAAAGGAAGCAATTAGCAACTGTCTCGCTTAGCAACAAAAACTTCGGGCTCAATCCTGGCCGTAAGTCGGGAACTATCTGTAATAGGAAACCCATTCGTCAATGCAAATTCCAACGTACATCTATATCCACGTTAAAACAAAGTTAGGAACATAATTTATTTTGGGTCCTGCCTGTCCTTTAACTTTAAATTTTCGGCATACCTGGTTTTACCTTAAAGAGGGCACTGGCAACTCCTTTGAGGAGAAATCCTAGAAATTTAATCTGGAGCATTTTAGGGGCGTTTTTCCTCAGATAAAGGCCCATCATTCGGTATTGGAGCTAAGGTTTCAAAGCAAGTCGGCATTCATTCATCTCCTTTGGTTAAAATAGAATTGTTTGATGGCATTTGCAGATCTTAATGCTGTCTGGGAGACTTAAGCTTAAGCTGAATTTTGCAAAAAGGAATTTTTGAGACTTGAAAGAGTTCATTGAATGCAGCTTTCTTTCTTTCAAAGATGTGGGATCTTTGTAGACAGACATCTTTTAGATTGTAGAAGGAGGAATTTACTGTAAACATTGCAACCTCTTTCAGGAGTTCTATTTGTTTTATACATAAAACACAAGTAAAAATAAATAGAAAATTAAAACAAACCGAACTCCTCTGCTCACGATAGGATCCCTTATGCCGCCAGGCTTGAAATTTTGGGTCAATCTGGAACTACACCGCCTACGGTTTGACCTAAGCGTAGTACACCAAATTGTCTGTTACAACGTCCTACCTGTCAATGACTACTTCAGCTTCAACCGCAATAATACTCAGGCAAACAATTGATACAAACTCAAGGTAAAACCGCTCCAAACTCGATTGCAGAAAATACGACTTCAGCAAGAGAGGGGTCAACGCCTGGAATGCTCTACCTGACTCCGTTGTTACTCCCTCAAACCCCCACAGCTTCAACCTCAAACTGTCTACTGTGGATCTTCTCACCCCCATTCCTAAGAGGTCTGTAAAGGGGGCGTGCATAAGCGCACCAGCGTGCCTCCCACCAAGTGGCGGGATTCAAACTTTTTTTACTACTGGTTATGTGGGCGTGGCATGGCTTGGTAGGCGTGGTTTGGTGGGCGTGGCAGGGGAAGGATGCTGAAAAATCCCAGTTTCCTCCCAATCAGCTGGGACTCAGGAGGCAGAGAATAGATGGGGGCGCGGCCAGCCAGAGGTGGTATTTACCGCTTCTCCAAACTACTCAAAATTTCAGCTACCAGTTCTCCAGAACTGGTCAGAACCTGCTGAATACCATCTCTGGGTGACATTAAAGAAAAAACAGGACCCCCCCCCTTTCCAGGGTTAAAAAAAGCCAAAGAAAGAATAAAGTAAATGGATCTCCTTAGGGCAAGATATGAAACGAATGCTTGCAACTTCAACATCCACAAAGGACACTGTGTGGAATTATAGGATCTGTTCCGATATCTGTTATTGCTAAAGTGGGGTGAGTGTTTATTGTGCAATGCACCACAACTGTCTAATTGCAACGTGGTTTGACATAAAAATAATTGCAGATGAAACAAGCATGTTTTAATTAAGTAATATAAGCAGAACGTTGAGCACACTGTGAGTCTAAAAATGTAAATTAGAGCAACCTTTCTTCAAACACGGATGTCACTTTTTAATATATTTTTTTAAATAAAATAAAACAGACAAGTGAAAAAAAAGCAAAACAAAAGAATAGAGAGACTTATCAATAAGTGGGCAGAAAAGTGGAAAAAATTGTACACTATGTGCCTAATATATCACTGACAAAGAATTAACCACAAAAAAGCAGAATATATTGATTTATTTTTTAACTCTGGCTGAATGCCAATATAGGTAGCCCTCAACGTAGGACCACAATTTCTGTTGCTAAGGGAGACATTTATTGAGTGAGTTTTGCCCCATTTTATGACCTTTCTTGCCAAGTCATTAAGTGAATCACTACAGTTGTTAAGTTAGTAACATGGTTGTTAAGTGAATTCAGTCACAATGGCACTGAAAAAGTGACTTACGACTGCTTTTCACACTTATGACCATTGCAGAATTCCCAGGGGGTCACGTGATCCAAATTTTGGGTGCTTGGCAACTGGTTGCAGTTTGCCCGGGATCACGTGATCTTGGACTTGATTTATTGATTTACCATGGACTTGATTTATCATTCAGTTACTAGGAAGAAGAATTGACTTAAGGTGACATGGGAAGCAAGAGGCCTTTGGGTTTGCCCCACCCCCACCCCTCCATTCCCAGGTATATCCATGGCACTGGCATCCAATATCAATTCTACTTATTTCAGGTATTTGCCCTATATATTAGCGGTACTGTATCAGTGGTGGGTTGCAGGCAGTACACCCTGGTACGGGTGTATTGAAGCTTGCCCGCAGCACCGGATACCGTTCTGGTACGGTGCTCCGGAGAACCCACTCGCCTGCCCAAGTTCTTTACCGGTCTTTTAAGTCTTCTGCGCTTCTGCGCATGGTGCATATAGCACCTGCGTGATGCTCCGCTGAGCAGTTGGAGCGTCACAGAGGTTTGCGGAGGCGCTAAGACGCATGCGCACACTGCACGCATGTGTACGCATGCTGTGCGCATCCATGTGGATGCCGCTGGGCCCGTTCCAACCATACCAATTGGAACGGGATCCGGAACCCACCACTGTACTGTATAGTACCACGAAATTAATCCCTTTGCTTCAAACAAATGTTAGCTCAGCCAAAGGCGGGATTCAGCTGGTTTGGACCGGTTCAGATGAACCGGTTGCTAATTTTACATCCAGTTCGCCAAACTGGTAGTTGCAAGTGCTGGCTACCCCTGCCCACCCCACCCCGTCCCTCTCAGGAGTCTCCACACGGCTCGTTTTGGATGCCAGGTAAGTGCAGGGCCTGTACGGAGGCTCCGGGAGGGCGCAAAATGGGCCTCCCAGAACTTTTCTTCCTCCTGAGGAAAGGCTCCCGAGTCTGCGGAGGGTGAAAATTCCCCCCTACCGCCATGGTGCAGGAGGCCGAGTAAACCATGCCCACCATGGCCATGCCCACCCAGCAACTGAGCAGAGAACGGGCTGCTAACATTTTTGAATCCCACCCCTGGGTTCAGCTATGCCAAATAGGAACAGTGACATCATGATGGTTTCTGAGATCATGTGATCAGCATGACATCGTGCCGCAGCACAGAGTGTGCGGCGAGATCTGTTACCTTCCCACCGAAGTGGTACCTATTTATCTACTCGCATTTGCATGCTTTCAAACTGGAAGATTGGAAGGAGCTGGGAGCTCACCCTGTCACTCAACGCTCACGTCTCGAATCCAGGCTGTCAGCTCTCCAGCTGACAAACCGAGCATCTTAACTGCTGAGCCATCGTGCTACCCCTTTGCAAGCGAGTACTATCATGTGAAATATTTTTTGCTGAATCCTGATCCACAGAAACAAATAAAGGGGGGGAAAACCAGATATAAATGAAACACCTGAATAGAATTACCCAATTAATCCCCATGCAAACAAACAGTAGTCCTTTTAAAATATTTTTCTCCATTTTATATTTCATTTTTAGTTTAGCAATGGCTATGAATGCCATTATTTGATGCATTTGTTTTAACAAATATGCAAGAGAAACGTTTAAAATAAAACCTGTTAAACTTTGCATTTGTGCAGCCTATTTTTCATTAGTGCAATTCAAGAAGAGTAGATTTATTGACTTCTGTTTAGTCCTGGCTTACTGTTCGTCTACTCAGTTTTCTGCATAGCTGACTGTTTGATTCCCCTGCATGAAAATTTCATACTGTTGGCACCACTCTAAATAAATTATTAAAAGATATGAATATGACTGTTGTGGTTAGAATTCCAGCATCCTTTTTTTAAAATCCCTTTTATTTTCTTGCTGTTGTACAATAGCTAGCTCTGTAAACACAAGCAAATATGGCATTTTAGACCAAACGTACGTAGATTTAACACAAACACACCTAGTAAGAACACAATAATCTTTGTTGGCTGGGAATTTATTCTAAACTAGCTGATAACCCAGCGTTGCCTGGATATTTATTTATCTTCAGGATATACTGGCCCCATTTTTGAAAGACATAAATCCTCTTATCAAATTAATTATAATTGAATGCACAGAGACGATATTCTAATGGCATTGTCAGATTGGGAGGGTGGATTATAGGGAGTGTGAGAGAGAGATATTCAAAATAGCATTCCTTTCTCAGACAGTCAAGGACGTCTTGCTCTGCACCTTGAGGGGTGTGACTGGAAGGCATCTCCAGTTGGGACGGTGCCTGATTGGGCCATGTGGCAGACAAGTGGGTGCTGGGCAGGGACTTGAACTTTAGTTTGGGTGGGGAAAACCTGGAAGCTTTCAGATTTGGGTTTCCCCAGATGTGCCAATAGGGTGCCTCTAATAAAATGGAACTTTGAGGGAACTCAAGCTTTAGAATCTTCTTTCATTGGGGGTGATACTTGGAACTCTGACAGACATCACTATTTAAATTAAAACACCAATATCTGGAAAGTACCTTCTCTGCAAATCCAAGTCACAATTAATTATTTGCCTAATAGGGCAGCTGTACAAATCAATGAAATGAATTAATTAAAATTGCTTGCCTTGCTCAATTTTTGTCTTCCCCATTTACCTTTCCTTTCCCCATGATTTATATTGTTTTATTTGTTTCCTAGTATGATTTGATTGCTTATTAGTAGCCTATGACTATCACTGAGTTTTGTATCTTATGATTCTTTTTTTTTTAGCACTAGCATTTTTTAATTTTTGAACATATTTTTATTTCAATTTCATAACATACAATCACATGTATACTATACATAGCCAATATCATATAGTATTAAATAGTTAATTACATCAGTTCCTCTTGTCCTCAATGCCCCAAAAAGATTAACACCCATTATTAGCTCTTCTACTCTCCCTACACCTCTTTCTTCTACCTCTCTCTTATTTCCTCTTCCCTCCCTCTTCCTTTCCTACTCTACTTCCCCTTCCTTTCTCCTTCTCCTCTCTCTACATTCCACTCCTCCTTATCCTCAACCTCCTCATCTTTCCCCCTTAACCTCTCTCCTATCCCTCCCTTCCCACTTTTCTTCTCCCTTCTACTTCCCACTCTTCGTTTCGTTGGTGTATTTCCGCTTCCATACTACTCTATTTCCTCTTCCTTTCTCTTTCTACTCTCTCCCCTAACCATTCCTCCTTATACACCTCATCTCCCCCCTTCACCCTCTCTCCTATCCCTCTCTTCCTATCTTCTGCTCTCCTCTACTTCCAACTCGTCTATATCCTGACTTCCCTCCATCATTTTCTACTCTACTTCCCCTTCCTTTCTCCTTCTCTTCTCTCCCTTTACCACACCTCCTTATACACCTCATCATCTGCATCTTATGATTCTTGATGAATGTATTTTTTTTTCTTTTTTATGTACACTGAGAGCATCTGCACCAAAGACAAATTCCTTGCGTGTCCAATCACACTTGGCCAACGAAGAGTTCTATTCTTCTATTCTTCTTTCCTTAATCAGTGGTGTCCCCGAGAAAGAAGAGAGATCAACTTGACAAAAGCAACATCAGAATACAATCCCTGCTTCTCTTTATGCCGTTACCCTGCATCACGATGTTATTGCAGATAATATTTTCCATCACAAATTGGTTTTGCATTTAAATGCTACTTCATTCTGTCTTACAAAATCAGATTATACCAACATACTGATGTGAACTGGTCACTTGCTCTTTTGTTCAATCCAATAAAAAAACAACCTATTCATTATTGACTCATTTTTGTTGTTTGCTATACATGTTCTTCACAAGAAACCTCTTGGAACATTAGACACAGAGAGAGGAAGGAAGGAAGGAAGGAAGGAAGGAAGGAAGGAAGGAAGGATGGAAGGAAGGAAGGAAGGAAGGAAGGAAGGAAGGAAGGAAGGAAGGAAGGAAGGAAGGAAGGAAAATGATTATGAAAAGAGGAAGATAGGAAGGAAGGAAGGAAGGAAGGAAGGAAGAAGAAAGAAAGAAAGAAAGAAAGAAAGAAAGAAAGAAAGAAAGAAAGAAAGAAATCTCTTCATTCAATGGAAGAGGTTTTTTTTTCCTGAATTGCTCTCCAATATGGAGGAAAGCTTTACCTCAAACAAAACTTATTGTTAAAGAAGGGGCAAGAGCTTAAGATACAATACAATACAATAGTAGAGTTGGAAGGGACCTTGGAGGTCTTCTAGTCCAATCCCCTACCTAGGCAGGAAACTCTACACCATTTCAGACAAACGGCTATCTAACATCTTCTTAAAGACTTCCAGTGTTGGAGCATTCACAACTTCTGGAGGCAAGATATTCCACTGGTTAATTGTTCTCACTGTCTCTCTCTTCTTTGTGGCAACCCCTGAGATATTGGAAGACTGCCATCATATCTCCCCTAGTCCTTCTTTTCATCAAACTAGACAAACCCAATTCCTGCAACTATTCTTCATATATTTTAGTCTCCAGTCCCCTAATCATCTTTGTTGCTCTTCTTTGCATTCTTTCTAGAGTCTCCACAGATACTTTACCATACAAATAGAATAGAATAACAGAGTTGGAAGGGACCTTGGAGATCTTCTAGTCCAACCCTCTGCTTAGGCAAGAAACCATTTCAGACAAATGGTTATCCAATCTCTTCTTTAAAATTTCCAGTATTGGGGCATTTACAGCTTCTGGAGGCAAGATATTTTGGTATTTGGTATTTTATTAAATTTATAGATATTCCACTGGTTAATTGTTTTCACTGTCAGGAAATTTCTCCTTAGTTCTAAGTTGCGTCTCTCCTTGATTAGTTTCCACCCATCTTGTCCTGCCCTCAGGTGCTTTGGAGAATAGCTTGACTCCCTCTTCTTTGGGGCAGCCCCTGAGATATTGGAACACTGCTAATGTGTCTCCCCTAGTCCTTTTTTTCATCAGACTAGACATACCCAACCCAATTCCACCAATTGTTCTTTATATGTTTTAGTTTCCAGG
This sequence comes from Thamnophis sirtalis, assembly GCF_051295495.1. Lineage (NCBI taxonomy): Eukaryota > Metazoa > Chordata > Lepidosauria > Squamata > Natricidae > Thamnophis > Thamnophis sirtalis. The sequence continues at coordinate 75,397,791 of NW_028261389.1, forward strand.
CCCCTAATCCTCTTTGTTGCTCTTCTCTGCACTCTTTCTAGAGTCTCCACATCTTTTCTACAGCATGACGACCAAAACTGAATGCAGTATTCCAAGTGTGGCCTTACCAACGCATTATAAAGTGGTATTAACACTTCACGTGATCTTGATAAGGAAAAAAAAATATTTGTGCCTAAGAATACAGTATTGCCATTTAGCAAATGAACATTCAGCTTTACCTTATTTAATCTTTGCAGGGGGGGAAACCCCTAATGTTTCAGTTTTTAAATTTTTATTACATGTAATATTTAGTTAGTCAATGAATGGATATCCAGTTTTCAAATATTTGCATTACAGTATTGCAGGATATACTGAACTATTTTTAGCATAGGGTTGATAAAGGTAGAGATTATTGTAAACCCAGAGCTCAAAGTAATGGCATTGCCAAAAAGGCATGAAGAGTTGTTAACCTAATTTTGCGAAGCTTCTTCTCCAGCAACTTTGCGCTGCTAACTAGGGCATGCAAAACCTTTGCCAGACCAATTCTTGAATACAGCTGATCTGCCTGGAATCCACACTGTATATCAGACATGAATACTACTGAACGAGTCCAGGGGTCTTTCACGAGAAGAGTCCTCCACTCCTCTGCTCACAATAGAATCCCTTATGGCACCAGGCTCGAAATTTTGGGCTTACCTGCTACAATGTCCTATCTGTCAACCACTACTTCAGCTTCAGCCACAATAATACACGGGCAAACAATTGAATACAAACTCAAGGTAAACCACTCGAAACTCGATTGCAGAAAACACGACTTCAGCAACAGAGTGGTCTACGCCTGGAATGCTCTACCTGACTCCGTTGTTACATCCTCAAACCCCCACAGCTTCAATCTCAAACTGTCTACTGTTGACCTCACCCCATTCCTAAGAGGTCCGTAAAGAGGGCGTGCATATGTGCAGCAGCGTGCCTACCTACCAGTGGTGGGTTTCAAAAATTTAGATCAGGGGGTTGGCATTAGTGGTGGGTTTCAAAAAAATTTAGAACCTCTTCTGTGGGTATGGCCTGCTTTGTGAGAGTGGCTTGCTGGCCATGTGACCGGGTGGGAGTGGCTTGGCAGTCATGTGACTGGGTGGGAGTGGCTTGGCAGTCATGTGACTGGGTGGGAGTAGCCAACTTGTAAAATGTGGTGAAGCTCACTTAACCATGCTCTTGCTTAGCAACCATAATGTTGGCTCAGAGACTCTGGCATTTGAAGCATGCAAGTCTTAAAGCTGTCAAGTTACAAGACCCTTGCACCCCTAACCCTTTAGAAAGAAAAACCCCAGGAGTGTTCAAAGTTGACAGCTTTAAGACTTGTGGACTTCAACTCCCAGAATTCTTCCTCCACGCATGTTGGCTCAGGAACTCTGGCACTGAAGTGTGCAAGTCTTAAAGCTGTCAAGTTACAAGACCCTTGCACCCATAACCCTTTAGGGGAAAAAACCCCAAGGGTGTTCAAAGTTGACAGCTTTAAAACTTGTGGACTTCAACTCCCAGAATTCCTCCTCTCGCTCTTCATCATGATGTTCGGACGGGCGGGGGGAGGAAGATGGAACCGGTTCTAAACGGCACTGTAGATTTGTGGAACCTCTTCTATAGAAGAGATTAGAACTGGCAGGAACCCACCCCTGCTACCGTCCTTGTCCTACTGTCCCCATTTATCCGTACTCATTTCTTTTCTTCATGTCCATGTTTATACTTATACCTGTACATGTTTGACAAACCAAATAAAATTAAAAAAAAGAAATAATCTAGCATAGTATGCTTGGGCATTCGTTCCAAAATTGAAAAATACTGTAAGCAGGAAAATGAAATATTGCAACTTTTAGACATCCCCTCAAAAAAAAAAAAAAAAAAAAGATCAGATCTTGTTCATACCAAGGGAAGGGGCTTCGCTTTCAACCTCTACCACTCCTTAATAAAAGAGAACCCCACTACAGAGACCCTGTACTGGTGTTTACAGAAAGAAAGCTTGTGATGGCTTGGCTAGAATGCTGATATTAAAGTTCACTCTTTTATGCATGCATCTTGGCTGACAGCAAACTCTTCCAAATCCCGAAGGACATCATTAGTATGAAGAAATATCGTACATGACAGAAGGTGACATTCAACATGTCAACATGTATTACAGAACAGTGCTCAGGCCCTTGAAAAAGGAAAGTTATTCCCTAGTTTTACCACTTTCCTATTGGCGGGGACAAAAACAATTCGCAACTCCCACTCTGCACATCTGCTTTTCAGTCTCCCGCCCGTTAATAGCATGCAAATTTTTAATCCTCTTCAGGCTGGAGCCATGACAAAGGGCACCAGCTAAACTCCTTTTCTTTTTCAAATCAAAAAAAAAATATTCTCGGCTATAGTATAATATTCTGTCTTATTTATCTATCTGGTTCGTTTTGTAGTGGGTGAAACCCCCCTGGATGATTGACTGGTTCACATGTGGACACGGTAGTATTAAATAGCATTTGTGATTTTGTGTGTGTGAGGGGGGGGAGGGAGAGAGAGAGAGAGAAAGAGAGAGAAAAAGAGAAAGATGAGAGAGAGAAGAGAAGAGAGAGAATGAGAAAGATGAGAAAGAGAAAGAAAGAAAGAAAGAAAGAAAGAAAGAAAGAAAGAAAGAAAAGAGGAGAGAGGAGAGAGAGGAAGTTAAGAGAAAAAGGAAAGAGAAAGAAAGAGAGAGAGAGAAAGAAAGAAAGAGAAAGAGAAAGAGAAAGAGAAAGAGAAGAGAAAAGAGAGAGGAGAGGAGAGAGAGGAAGTTAAGAGAAAAAGGAAAGAGAAAGAAAGAGAGAGAGAGAAAGAAAGAAAAAGAGAAGAGAAGAGAGAGAGATTTAAAATAAATCAAAGGATTGACACTATCATAATAATGTGCCAAAGAAGTAGAACATGTGTGCGAAAACTACTCTGTGTGTGTGTGTGCGTGTGTGCGCGCGTACGTTTGTGTGTATAAAATAAATCAAAGGATTGAAATGATCACAGTAATGTGCCAAAGAACTAGAATATGTCTGGGTAAACATTAAACCACCATTTTCCGGCACAAAACTGAAGAATCCTCAAACAGAGTTTATTTGCTTCAGAAACCCCTTCAAATGAAAACATTAAAACCGGACAAAACTATCTCTGAATCTCTCTCTGATATCGTTGATCTCTCCACCCCAAAATCCACCATCTTGGGCTTCGGCATACAACTTCTTTGTAAACTGTACTTCCTACTGACTTGGAATTGCCTAGGGCAGGGGTTGGCAACCCACAGCTCTGGAGCCGCATGTCGCTCTTTCTTCCTCCTGCTGCGGCTCCCTGTCGTCGGTCAGCTCCACAATTGATAGGGCTTTCGGTTAGGACAGGTAGAGGAAAAAGGAGGAGGAGCTAGGAGGAGACTCTATGGTGCGGGAACCGGACTTCTGGTCGGCAGAGGAAAAAGGATGCCACGCTAGGAGGAGACTCTATGGTGGGGGAACCGGACTTCCGGTCAGCTCCATAATTGAATGGGGGGCTTCTGGTTAGGACCTTTGTGTCTCTTTGAGTGTTTAAGGTTGCCGACCCCTAGCCTAGGAGGCCTCTGTTCAGATGCTTCTCTGATGAAAGGTCCATAAAGTAGCAATTTCCAGTGGATTCCAGGGCTCTGGGAGTTGGGAGAGACAGCATTGCCCAAAAGTTGCAATCAGAGCCTTTCATAAATATGCTAGATTCATCCACCTCCCATCTTAACCACTTTTCTTGACAATGGGCTATTATAAATTATTTTGGGGGTTTTCATTGGACATTAAGAACCCCCATAAGGACAAGTTTTATTACACTGGGTGATTTTTTTCTCCAACCTGCAGTGAAAGATGTTTCTTTAAAACTTAAAGAAAAACTTTAAAAGATTTTTTTTAGAATCAGTTGTGAAAAGGCAATTATAACAGAAATGGTATTCAGCCGGTTCGGACTGGTTCGCTCGAATTGATAGCAGAAATCACCATCCACCTGCCCCAGCTCTATGCTTTCCTACTTAGGTATGTTTTTGAGGCCAGGCGCATGCATGGAATCGCAATGCATGCGCGGAAGACCAGGTGCATACGTGCAAGGGACAAATGGGCCCGCGAACCAGTGGTAAAAAAAATGTGAAACCCACCACTGGATGATAAGGTTGACTCTGGAAAGATTTTTTGCAAAGAAAGAAAAAACGAAGGGACCAAACAACACCTGAAGATGTTATAAGAGTATTTCCTGTTTGTTTAGAATCCTGTTCTGACCCCCCTCGTCCCACACCAACACACACTCCAAGCCAAAGATAAGTTACGGCATTTAATTAACAGCCAGACAGGTCCTTGGCAGCAACCCGGCACAGACAAGCTGGGGAGCAATCCAGCACAGATAAGCCCTGGCAGCAATCCAGCCTGCCAAGGTCACAAAAATGTTCTCCAACATTAGTTCCTGTGTTGACTTCTGCAAGAGGGGCGTGTGCACAAGCAGTCTTTTTATAGTCTGGAGAGGAGCCTAATGACCACCAGCTGAGTGCAATTACCTCCTGTAACTGCGCAACTGTTCCTGATGCCTATTAGCTCTTTGGTGCCGGGCATCCAGGAACAACTCACTGCTGACCTCAGGATCACACTCCCTTGTCTCCTCCCCATTGGTCCAACGCTCAGGTGCCTCCTAGTGGCCAACCAGCCTCTCTGCGCCCTGCTCAGAGTCAGAACCCTGTCCAGGGATCTCCACATCCTCCAGAGCTGACTCAGAGGGCCCCTCGCTGTCGGAGTCTGGTGGCAGCTCCAACGGCTCCTGCTGGGCCACAATAGAATCCTATGAGAATATATATGAAGATCTGAGCTTTATGAAATCACTTCCTGAGAAATGTTCTGATTGTAAGAAAAACACAGTAAGAGGAAATCTTTAGGGCTGGTTATTAGAGGCAACCTGAAAGAATTAAAGATTGCAACTCTAGGGAAACAAAAAAGAGATGTTGAGACTCTTAAAAGAATGCCCAAACCGGCAGGGAAAAAAAGCGGGGGGGGGGAGCTTCTGATGAGCTAAGCCGTGCGATCCTTGGAAGCTTTTTTTTTACTACCAGTTCGCAGAACCAAGGACAATTGCCCCTACTGGTTCGGCCACACTGTGAGGATTTTACCTCTGGTCCAGGGGTGGGATTCAGTTACCTTCCCTACTGCTTCGCAAATGTGAGCGCACCTGCAATTTCCGCTACTGGTGAACTGGTCTGAACTGGCGGAATACCACCTCTGTATACATCCCCAGTGCCATGATGGTGTTACCTACCGTATTTTTCAGAGTATAAGACGCACCGGAGTATAAGATGCACCAAGATTTTGAAGAGGCAAATTTTTAAAATAGGTTTTGCACTCTGCAGACCTCCCAAAAATGTTTTTTTTGTCCAAAAAAGGACATGAATAGCCTTTAGGAGGCTTGTAGAGTGCTCCTGGGAGATTGGGGGACAAAAATGAGCAAAAAAACAGCCCATTTTTGCTCATTTCTGCCCTCCGCAGCCCCCAAGGAGCATTCTGGAAGCCTCCTAAAGGCTATGCATGGCCATTTTTGCAAAGGGGGCGGGGTTTCAGGAGGCTAAAAATCCTGTATGAAGTGTATAAGATTCGCCCAGATTTTCACCCTCTTTTTTTGAGGGGAAAGGGTGCGTCTTATACTCTGAAAAATACGGTAGTTGGGTTGTGAAACATCTGCAAGAAAACAACCAAGATCAGAGACCACAAAGGACCTCTCTATTCTGAGCTACAAATGTTCTCTTTTATTACACTTTTTTTTGAGGACTCAGTCATTAAAACCTTGCAGATAACTATGTCATTTAAAAAAAAAAGAATATTCTATGTGTCTCTTTTATCAACCAGGCAACTAAAATAGCAATATGATTAAAGATTAGTATGCTTCACCTTTCTTAGGATGCATACATGGGAGAATATTCACGCAGCCCCTATTAATATAAACCAGTCACCAGTTCTCAGCCTGGGCCCCCATGAGACATCATGAGGATAAAACAGAATGGTTGAATGGCATTCAACCATTCTAGGAGAAGAAACTAAATATTTTCTGTTTATATCTACAGTCTCGCTATGTTTGGGAAGAAGCATTCATATATAGATGAATATCGAACTGCAGCTTAATTGGTGAATGCGAATATATCAATAAATTGACTGTCTAAATAAAAGCCGCTATCACAAACCTACTTTATATTATTATACACACCAGCAGCGCACCGTTAAAAGTATGTCAAAGTAATTAATATTTTTAAGCAGACTTTCAGTGGAACTGCACAGAGTTACAGTAAGTAGGAGCCTCTTTAATAATTAATCCCGTTTTGGTTTCATGATGCAATGAACAATAAAAGTGAAGATTTGGGCACAAGTATAAGCAACGAACAAAAGGCATGATTAATTAAATAGAATGTGGAAGTCAAAAAATAAAATGGCTTGGCGTTTTGCACACAGCGGTTCAGTTTATAGCTTACACAATTAGGAAAAAATATAGATATTAAAATTTCATAAGCTGCTTAAAAATACTGAATTAATCAGATCCTGCATTTTTAAAGGCTAAATATTTCATGACAGTACTATGTCTTCCGCAGAGTGGATTTATTAAATTTTAGCGTATTTCTTTTATAAAAAATTATTCCGAGCTTTTAGCGTGAACAGATTTTTGAACAGTTATTAGATTTAGAATGGATAATATTTAGGAGGCCAAAATGTCTGTTGAAATGGAGCTTTCACTTCTTCTTAGTACTTTCATCAGGAACTATAAAAGGGGCCTTCTAATAGCATTTAGCAAGATTTGAATATGAATTCTGCTTTTGAGTTAAGTTTGAATTAAACTTTTGACGTTAGCTGAATCTGTCAATTGGCCCTTTGATGTTTCGGTAACAGGCTAACACCCAGTGACCCAGGAAGCATGTTATAAAAATAGGACGTAATCTTTTAATAAAAATTCAATGAAAATATGAATCCAAATAACCCCAAAGCATGTGGCGGCTGCTGACAAAAACCAGAGATTCAACGGAAGGAGAACATCAAAATCACAAGAAATGATAGTACCATTTATACTGCAAAAGTGAGACAATATTTGGAATACTAAATCCCGCTCTGGTCACCATAATCCCAAAAAGATGTTAAGATCCTGGAAAGAGTTCAGGGAAGAGCAAGAAAGGATCTGGAGGCTAAATCATATGAAGGGCTTGAGAGAGTTAAGTATGCACAGCCTATCCAATGTCAGGATTAGGGCAGGGGTGTCAAACTCAAGGCCCGCGGGCTGGATCCGGCCCAAGAGGTGCACGGGGCCACCCTGGAAACAGTGAGGGACCACCCCATGGTGCCTCTGCCAGTGAAAATGAGTTCCCGAGCTCCGTTTCCAGCTGTGACAGCCTCCTGCAACCCTCTGATTGTGAAAACAGAGCTCGTGAGGGCCCGTTTTCACTGTCAGGGGATTGCAGGAGGCCGTCGCAGCCGGAAATGGAGCTCAGGAATCCGTTTTCACTGGCAGAGCACTCGGGCCACCACAGGTACCCCCAACATGAGTGACATCAAGCAGGCCACGCCCACTTTGGTCAAACCTATTTGCCTCCCCCCCAAAGTCAAGCACAACCCTGATGCGGCCCTCAATGACATTGAGTTTGATACCCCTGGATTTTTTTGGGGGGGGGAAACATAACTGTCTTCCAGTATTTGAGGAGTTGTCACAGGTAAGAGGAGATTGACTTAGTCTCCAAAACACCAGAGTGCAGGTGAAGAAGTAAAGCGTGGAAACTCATCAAAGCGATAACAATCTAGAAGTAAGGAGAAATTGATCAATGCAAAAGCTTGCCTCTTGGAGTTGTGGGTGCTCCATTATTGGAAATTTTCAAAAAATAGACTGGATAGCCATGTAAATAATGTACATCATTTCACCGGGGTGGTATTGTTGTGGTCCGCCATCGGCCAGCGGAGCTGGCAGCAGAATTGGACAGTGAGGAGGTTGAGGAGGAACATGGGCCAGTCCTGGAGTTTAGGGAAGGCTCAGATGAGGGCTCTGTGTCGGAGGCAGAGAGGGGGGCCAGAGCCGTATGACAGTTCTCAGCTGCCTTCAGACATCAGTGGGGCAGAAGAACAGCTGGAGCCTGTTCCCAGTGTGTGCATGAGCAGAGCTGACAGAAGACAAGAACAGCTGAGAAATCAGGGTCGACAGGGAGTAAAGCCATAGGGCGACAGTGAATGGCCCCTCCCATAGGAAATAAAAGAGGAACGAAAGAGGAGTAGGCTTTTGCAGGAAACAATTCATTCGTTCATTCGTTTCAGGAGTGTGAAGATCTGTCCATGAATCTCAGAGACTCTGTGCCAAGTCTTTCCTTGCATTGCACCGCATTTGGAAAATATTTACATGGCAGCTTTCCAAGATAGATAAGGTCTGTGGTCATAAATATTCCTTTGAAATATTTGCTGAATGTGAATGAAAGGAATTCACATTCCTTTAATAAAAGGGTTTTTGTCGGGACCAGAACTCTGGCCGCGTGCTTTTCGGTGAAGCCTAGGTCAGAACATGTATAAGGTCTTCTGCACTGAGCAGGGGTTTGACTAGAAGACCTTCAAGGTCCCTTCCAGTCTTATGACTCTATATTCTACATTCTATCCTACAAATGCCCAGCACATTAAAAAAATTGGATTGTATTATATATTACATTCCAAATTGATAAAGATGATTCAGCATACCATGAATGTGTCAAAAGCTACCGAGATCTCAAACTTTCCTCAAGATTATTACTTCTAAATTAAAGTACCACCTTGATGGCACAGACTGGCTTTGTAAATACATTACTTTGAGGTCTGTAATTACATGATTCCATCAAGGTGGGCCATTAGGGAACCTTTCTTGAGACATATCAGAAAATAAGTACCACTGGCTGTTTCAAGTTATGAGTGAGAGAAACTCTCACAAAGAATGTTTTTTTATTATTACCTGACCTTCAAAAAAATCTATTTATGATGTACCTGGCTAATGATTTCTCACATTTCTGCTTTGGAGCAGTTTTCTTTTATGGAAGTTTTTCCTTCAGCATCATTAATTAATTTTAATTCCATAATTTGCAGCAGAGATATTAGCTGACATCTAACCCTAACTATCTCTCCCCCAGCCATGATGTTCAAACTAGTGGATAACATTAACCAGGAATCATGAGTGAGATCCAAACGAGAGTTTATTTCTTGCTCTTAAGCAAGCCAGGTTTATAATCCAATTACAACTAATAATTAATCTGCCTCCAATGTTAACTAGGAGCTAGAGTTCCATAGGATGCTCCCAACAGCTCACACATTTTTAAAAAGTTCTTCAGAAAAGGGACTTTTACTTCTTCAGAATAAAGGAAAGCAGTTAATAAAAGTAGCACATAGATTATATATCATTTCAGGCAAATGGTTGTCCAAACTCTTCTTAAAAACTTCCAGGGTTGGAGCATTCGCATCTTCTGAAGGCAAGTTGTTCCACTGATTAATTGTTCTAACTGTCAGGAATTTCTCCTCAGTTCTAGGTTGCTTCTATTCTTGATTATTTTCCATCTTCGTTTCTTGTTCTGGCCCTCAGGCGCTTTGGAGAATAGTTTGACTCCCTCTTCTTTGTGGCAACCCCTGAGATATTGGAAGACTGCTATCATGTCTCCCCTAGTCCTTCTTTTCATTAAACTAGACATACCCAGTTCCTGCAACTGTTCTTCATATGTTTTAGCCTCCTAATCATCTTTGTTGCTCTTCTCTGCACTCTTTCTAGAGTCTCAACATCTTTTTTTTTGCATCATGGTGACCAAAACTGGATGTCGTATTCCAAGCATGGCCTTACCAAGGCATTATAAAGCAGGGGTATCATCAACACTTCATGTGACCTTGATTCTCTCTACTTAAAACGCTGTCTAAAATCCAGCTCACACACTGTAAAACAACAACAGGCGTCTGAAAATGAAATACTTCCAAGCAGCTGTAAACGAAAGCATTTGAGGATGGAAGTGGTGAGCCCTGACGATCCTATTAAAAGCATCTTTCTGTAATTTTCAGGGTGTGGGGGGGTAGCAGAAATAATGCTGGTGGAACAATCATAGGGTAGATTGGGAAGCCAGGTGCTGCCCATTATTGTTATGCTGCCTACATTTCCTACAGCTATTGCAGCTGTCTTATTTCTTAAGAAGGACTGTGTAACAATTATCTTTCTGATTAGCAAGTGAAACCATCAGCACACCAGCTATTGGCTTAAGAGACAGTGCTTATCATATCTCTAGCATAAGACAATTCATTTGCCTTTGATGCAGGAGGCAAATTGCATTTCTAAGATACCGGCAAGCTTTATATTTGACAGGAATGGTGGATGGCCGTACTATATCAGTAACACATAAATAAACCACATTGCAAGATAGATCTGGTTAAGTCAGAACCCTGTACCACAGCTCAAAACATTAACTTATTTAATTATCCCTGGTGCCATTCTTTTTTTCCTTTAATTTGCCAAGGTATTTTTCAACGGGAAGGATTTATTATTATTATTTTTCTTTCGAAAGAACAGATTAAAGTAATTTGGGTTCATATTAAAACACCAAAAGGACCCTTTAAGCAAGCCTTGATTTGTTACTCAACATACAGCAAAATAATCCATATTTTTAAATATAGAGAATAATTCATTTCCCAAGAAAGAGGAAAGGAGAGGAAAATAGGGAAGGACAGGGAGAGTAGGAGAGAGGGTATGAAGGGAGAAGAAGGGGAAGAAGAAAAGGGAACCGAGAGGAGGAAGGAAGGAAGTAGAGAAGAAGGGAGGGAGGGGGAAAAGGACAGAAAAGTAGGGTTGTGGTAAAATAAAACAGGTATATGGGATGGTAAACTGTTGTGGCCCAGCAGGAGCCGTTGGAGCTGCCACCAGACTCCGACAGCGAGGGGCCCGATGAGTCAGCCCTGGAGGATGTGGAGGACCCTGGACAGGGTTCCGACTCCGAGCAGGGCGCAGAGAGACTGGTTGGCCATCAGGTGGCGCCTGAGCCTTGGATCAGTGGGGAGGAGACAAGGGAGAGTGATCCAGAAACCAACTGTGAGTTGTTCCGGGATGCACGCCGTCGAAGGGCTACTCTGCGTCAGGAACAACTACGTAATTACAGGAGGTAATTACGCTCAGCTGATGGTCATTAGGCTCCTCTCCAGACTATAAAAGAGACTGCTTGTGCCATGCCCTTCTTGCAGAAGTCAACGCTTTGACTAAAGAGAAACAAACTTGGCAGGCTGGATTGCTGCCAGAGTTTGTCTGAATTGCTGCCAAAGTTTGTCGGCCTTGCTGCCAAGGTCCTTATCTGTTTGTTTACTTGGCTTTCAGCCACCGAGAGTCTGAACTTGTTATTAAAGGACATCCTCATTTAAGCTTGTCTCGGCATTCGATACTGGACGGAGGAGGGAGTCAGAACAGTAAACAAACCAATCCCGATTATATATCTTAATTTTTTACATGGAAAAATGGGTGTGCAAAAGGGTTAAAACTCAATGTGAATAAAAGCTATGAGAATGTATACCTGTAAATGTATGTATGAGATTAAAAATATAAAAACTTTATATATAAACAAAAGAATAATTCATTTCCCCTTGTTTCATGCAGAATGATAAGAACGCAATTAAGATTGTGATGTGAAACATTCCTGGGGTTCGAAGTCCGAAACTCAATTTAATTCTGAATGGATCTATATGAAATTGTAGGGTTAATAATCAGATTTCTCAAAATAGACCTAAGTTTAGTTGAAAGACTCCTACATGGGTAGAAAACATACTTTATATAAAACACCTTCTCCTGTTTTAATCAAGCCTCCCTTTCACTTTAATTAATTCTGCCTCCACATCTACTATTCCAGGCCCTCAAAACATGTTTCCCCCCCCCCCCCCCAAAATGCAGAATGCAAGTGAAAACAAGGAAATGAAATCTCTTCATTGCTTAACTCTGCTTCTGCGTCTTGGAACCAAGCTATTATAAATATTGTTCTTTTTCTTTAAAAACAAAATCCTGCCTTAAACTTCTGCATATTTTCTCACAACTGCGAAACATTTCTGTAGGAGTTGATGGCTAACATGAGAGTATACAGGTCGTCCCCGACTTATAACAGTTCATTTAGTGACCAATCAAAGTTTCAACGTTCAACGTTTCTACTGAGACGTAGTAGTTGTAAACAAGGAATCAAAAGAAAAGTAAACATATCTAATTTAAATGGGGGGGGGGAGTGCAGTAGCTCAGCAATCAAGACACTGAGCTTCTTGGCTAGAAAGCCAGCAGCTCAGGTTTGAGACTCGAGTGTTACACAACAGGGTGAGTTCTCATCCTCGCCTAAGCTCCTTTCAATTTAGCAGTTCAAAAACATACACATGTGAGTAGATAAATAGGTACCCAGTGGGAAAGTTAACAGCCCTCTGGCCACATGACCACAGAAATGTCTCTGGACAGAACTGGCTCCATGGCTTTGAAAAAGAGATGAGCAGCATCTCCTAGAATTGGAAATGGGTAGCGGAGTAAAAATCTGCAGGGACTCCTATCTATACTAAATATATTAACTCCTTAATACACGCTGCTTTATATTTCCTGGGAAGGGGGATGAAATTAAGACTATACCTTTAACCCTATCCCTGATCTTACATTTCTGCCATTCTAAATCACTGAGCCACGAATCATAAAAGTAAAGGTTCCCCACGCACATATGTGCTAGTCATTCCCGACTCTTAAGGGGCATCGCTCATCTCTGCTTCAAACTGAAGAGCCAGTGCTGTCCGAAGACGTCTCTGTGGTCATGTGGCCAGCATGACTAAACACTGAAGGCGCATGGAACGTTGTTGCCTTCCCACCAAAGGTGGTTCCTATTTTTCTACTTGCATTTTTATGTGCTTTCGAACTGCTAGATTGGCAGAAGCTGGGACAAGTAAGGGGAGCTCACTCCGTTATGCGGTGCTAGGGATTCGAACCACCGAACTGCCAATCTTTCCGATCGACAAGCTCAGCGTCTTACCCACTGAGCCATCACATCCCTTAAGGATGGTATAAAACAATAACAAACCAGAACTTCATAACTTTATTAGCTCTGAGCCAACATTTAGAAACATTTGAATAAACAAGTATATTTTAATACCTTTTGGAAAATCCAAGTCAATGGGGAAACAGCATGAAAAGAAGGACTAGGGGAGACATGATAGCAGTGTTCTGATATCTCAGGGGCTGCCCCAAAGAAGAGGGAGTCAAGCTATTCTCCAAAGCACCTGAGGACAGGACAAGAAGCAATGGGTGGAAACTAATCAAGGAGAGAAGCAACTTAGAACTAAGGAGAAATTTCCTGACAGTGAGAACAATTAACCAGTGGAAGAACTTGCCTCCAGAAGTTGTGAATGCTCCAACACTGGAAGTTTTTAAGAAGATGTTGGATAGCCATTTGTCTGAAGTGGTATAGGGTTTCCTGCCCGAGCAGGGGGTTGGACTAGAAGACCTCCAAGGTCTCTTCCAACTATGTTATTCTATTCTAAGCATAAAAATAAGGACGCTTATATAATGGACATGTATTAGGCTGTCTCTGCCAGATTATGGTGGTGGAAATTAAGCACCAAACGTTGTATGGAAAGGCAGAGCATTGTGTAAGTAACTCAGTTTAAAACTTTGTCTCAGCAACGTATTTGTTTGTATTAAACTCATAATTTCTACTTAGAAGAGAAGAGAAAGACAAGATATATTCATCAAGAAACATAAGGTACGGCACCTAATGATATTTGTAGGGTACGAATAAGCCATCTGGAAACAATATCAATATAAATCGTAAGGATACAAGCAATAAAGTTACGGTCCTGCAGTCATAGGTAGGAGGAGATGGGTGATAGGAACGATGAGAAGACTAATAGTAATAGTAATGCAGCCTTGGTAAATAGTTCGACAGTGTTGAGGGAGTTATTTGTTTAGCAGAGGGATGGCGTTCAGGGGGAAAACTGTCCTTGTGTCTAGTTGTCTTGGTGTGCGGTGCCCTATAGCGTCGTTTTGAGGGTAGGAGTTGAAACAATTTATGTCCAGGATGTTGAGGGGTCTGTAAATATTTTCAGTGGGGGGTGGGGAGGAAAATACCTGTACCTTATTTTTTTAAAAAGCAGTTTAAAACTTCTTACGTTACATGAAAATGCTTTCCATTCTCCCATTTTCTAAGAAAATAATAATTAAAACGGGACAAAACCATTTATCAACAACCTGGTCTACTGCCAGTCAGATGTAGCATTGTTTTGCCATTGCTGGGTCTCCAAACAGAAAGTATCTACAACACTTTGATGTCTTTGTGGATTCATATTGTGGATGTACAGCCTATACGTTTCTGGAGAGCTGACAGCCCAGGTTCGAGACCCACGTGCTGCGTGATAGGGTGAGCTTCTATCCTCGCCTCAGCTCCTGACCACCTAGCAGTTCGAAAGAATGCAAATGCAAGTAGATAAATAGGTACCATTTCGATGGGAAAGTAACAGTGTTCTGTGTGCCTCAACGCTGGCTCCCTCACTTAGGAAACAGATATGAACACTCTACCCTCTAGAGCAGTGGTTCTCAAAGTTGGCAACTTTAAGACTTGTGGACTTCAACTCCCAGAATTCTGCTGGCTCTGCTGGCTGGAGAATTCTGGGAGTTGAAGTCCACAAGTCTTAAAGTTGCCAAGTTTGGGAACCATTGCTCTAGAGTCATAAATGACCGGAAAGGTGAACACTTTATCATTTTTATATCTAAGCTAGGAGTTTTGATTATTCACTCATTTTACTGACCTCAGAAGGCTTGAAGGCTGAATCAACATTGAGCCAGTCACAATCGAACTCCAGACTGTGGGCAGAATTAGCTGGAAATACTGCATTCTAACCACTGCATCACCAGGGTGCCTGCCTGCCTGCCTGCCTGCCTGCCTGCCTGCCTGCCTGCCTATCCATCCATCCATCCATCCATCCATCCATCCATCCATCCATCCATCCATCCATCCATCCATCCATCTATCTATCTATCTATCTATCTATCTATCTATCTATCTATCTATCTTCTCTCCCCTCCCTCTCTAACTACCTACTTATCTTTCTATTTTAAAACATAAGTGCATTTTCCAATTCAGGGTACTAACAACATGTCAGGATTTTTGATATCTCTTTGCAAGTTCATAATAAATGATTTAAAAAAAAACTTTTAACGTCTCCATTGGTGACTGCATGGTTTTCTTTCAATTATTTTGATAGCCTTTTTCTATTTATTTTCATGTGGTAAGAGGTCAGTGTGGACCATTTCCTGGAATTTTGCTTTTCTCTCAGAATACTATAAAAATAAGCTTTCTTCATATCAGTTGGGTCCTTTTGAGTGGACATAACATAACAGGCCGGCTGGAGATTTCTGGGAATTGAAGTCTACATAGCTGCCAAGTTTAATTTAGACCATAATCCTATGTCCAGTTATTCCGAATGCCATCACTCTGCTTAACAGCTAATTCCCACAACACTGTCAAATAATTTACTAAGACTGTATTACTATTATTCTTCTCATCCTTACTAGTATGTATCTCTTCCAACTTATTACTATAACCACGTTGCCTGTATCTTTCAATTTATATTGTTTTTATTTGTTTCCTAGTACGATTTGATAGCTTATTAGTAACCTTGACTGTCACTAAGTGTTGTCTATTTTTATTTTTGATGAATGTATTTTATTCTCCTTATGTACACTGAGTGCATATGCACCAAAGACAAATTCCTTCTGTGTCCAATCACACGGCCAATAAAGAATTCTATTCTATTTTATGTACACTGAGAGCATATGTACCAAAGACAAATTCCCTGTGTGTCCAATCACACTTGGCCAATAAATTATTGTATTGTATTTATTGTATTGTATTTATTGTATTGTATTGTATTTATTGTATTGTATTTATTGTATTGTATTGTACTCTACTCTACTCTACTCTACTCTACTCTATATTCATTCCATTCTTCTATTCTCTTCTCTTCCCTTCCTTTCCATTTGTTATATTCTCTATTCTCTATTATTTCTTATTCTATTTCTATTCTATATTCATTCCATTCTTTTCTTCTCTTCTCTCCTCTTTTCTCTCTTCTCTTCTCTTCCCTTCCTTTCCATTTATTATATTCTCTATTCTCTATTATTTCTTATTCTATTTCTATCCTATATTCATTCCATTCTTCTCTTCTCTTCTCTCCTCTTTTCTCTCTTCTTTCTCTTCCCTTCCTTTCCATTTGTTATATTCTCTATTCTCTATTATTTCTTATTCTATTTCTATTCTATATTCATTCCATTCTTTTCTTCTCTTCTCTCCTCTTTTCTCTCTTCTCTTCCCTTCTCTTCCATTCTTGACGAATGAATCTTGTCTTTTTACGTACACTGAGAGCATATGCACCAAAGACAAATTCCTTGTGTGTCCAATCACACTTGGCCAATAAATTATTGTACTGTATTTATTGTATTGTATTGTATTGTATTGTATTGTATTGTATTGTATTGTATTGTATTGTATTGTATTGTACTGTACTGTACTGTACTCTACTCTACTCTACTCTACTCTACTCTATTCTATTCTATATTCATTCCATCCTTCTGTTCTCTTCTCTTCCCTTCCCTTCTATTTATTATATTCTCTATTATTTCTTATTCTATTTCTCTTCTATATTCATTCCATTCTTCTCTTCTCTCCTCTTTTCTCTCTTCTCTTCTCTTCTCTTCTCTTCTCTTCTCTTCTCTTCCCTTCCCTTCCATTCTTGATGAATGTATCTTGTCTTTTTATGTACACTGAACATATGCACCAAAGACAAATTCCTTGTGTGTCCAATCACACTTGGCCAATAAAGAATTCTATTCTAGTCAATCCTATTGATTAATTTTCATTTTGAAGCCCATTAGTCATGCACGTACCTCTTGTGGCTTGTTTCAAAAACAAACATTTTGGGGCTGGAATGCATTGCTAGCTCCGTTAGGAGATTTGAATATGGCAAAATTCGGCTTTAATTTATTGCAAGTATTATCGGGGGTGGGGGGGCATTCTATGCTGCGCTGAGATACCAAGAGGCTTGCTTAAACGTTCCCTTTTGAGCTGAAACACGCAAGGTCTTATCTAATTGCCTGAAACCAAACATCCTTGTTGGGAGGATGATCTGGAGCACATGTGCTCTGTGTAAGTGGGGAAAGATAAGGAGATGGAGTCTGCCTCTCCTTGATCTTGTTCCCTATTTGTAAAGAAGCCGTTTACAAGGAGCATGACAGCGTACACTTAATCAATTATGTCTAATAAATGTAGGAGGAATGACTGTGAAGATGATGTAGCTAAATGCAAACACAATCAAATATAATCCGTGGTTGTATAAACAGAGGCACAGAGTCGAAATCACGTGAAAGTATTTGGACCGCTTTATAAAGTCTTAGTAAGGCCACACCTGGAATAGTGCATCCAATTTTGGTCACCACATTACAAAAAAGATGTTGAGACTCTTTTTTGGGGGGGGAGTGCAAAGAAGAGCAACTAAGATGATTAAAGGGTTCCAAATAGCATCCAAAATTAAATCAGAGTCCAAGGCAATTTATTGCTCAAAGTTCCAATTTATTAAGAGAGCCATGTTGGCACAGCTGGGGAAACCCAAATCTGAATCTGAAGGCTTCCTGGTTTTCCCACCCAGTTGAAAGTTCAAGATCTTGCCCCTACACCCACAAGTCCATTACATGGTCCAATCACCCACTACCACTCCTCCAGTTCCGGTCAGGTGCAGAGGTGCAAAGACAAAGGATGACCTTGGCTTTCTAGAAAGAATGTTGTTATGGCTACATAGCATCTAACTCCGTACAATCCGCCTTCCCATTTTCCCACAATAGAAAATGCAAAGTAGGATAATAGAAAGTGTGGCAGGCCAAAGATCCAAAGGAAAAAGATGGCTGCAGGCCTGGCAAACATATGAAGAACAGTTGCTGGATTTGGGTTTGGCTAGTCTAATTAACAGAAGGATTAGGAGGGCATGGTGGCAGTCTTCCAATATTTGAGAGGTTGCCAAAAAGGAGGTGGTGGGGTGTCAACTTATTTTCCAAAGCACCGGAGAGAAGGACAAGAAACAATGGATGGAAACTAATCAAGAAGAGAAGCAACCTAGAATTAAGGAGAAACTTCCTAACAGTGAGGACAATTAACCAGTGGAACAGCCGGCCTCCAGATGTAGTAGGTGCTTCATCACTGGAGGTTTTACAGAAGAGACTGGACAGCCACTTGTCTGAAATGGTATAGGGTCTCCTGCTTGAGCAGGGGGTTGGACTAGAAGACCTTGAAGATCCCTTCCCTAATTGATTGATTGAAGTAAAGACTTGTGTACAGATTTGTCTGAGGAGACAGTCTTCAGGACTAAGGCATCAGGACTAAGGCAAGGCTAGCACATGAATATGAATGTCACAGACTATTTGATACATGAACTCAGTGTGTTAAATGTAAGGTCCTGAGCCCACAAACATGTTACTGAACAAAACTCCAGGTTTACATGATTCCAGCCGAATTATAAAGGAAAACTAAATCAATGTGATTAGTTACTGTCTGTTTCTGCTTCTCACAATAGATGTCTTAGGACAAAATTACAGTAACAATTACTGTCTTTTGCTGACATTCATGATTCTCCCCCATTCAAAGACAGAGGAACATTTGCACATTGAACTCAAAGCAGAGAATCAATATTTTGGCTTTGCATCTGTGGAAATTGTTTGGTGGTCTTACTTTCTTGGTGGGAGAGTCGGTATGATCTAGTGGTTAAGGCAACAGGCAAGAAGAAACTGGGAAGCTGGGAGTTCTAGTCTGATCTTAGTCATGAAAGCGGGCTCAGTGACTTTGGGCCAGTCCCTTTCCCTCAGCCCAAGTCACTTCGCAGGGTGTTGGTGGTGAAAAATAGGAGGAGGAACGGTAGGTTCAATATGCTCATTGCCTTGAGTTATTTGTAAAAATTATAAAGGTAGGAAGGAAAGAAAGAAGGAGAAAAGGGGGAAGGGAAAAGGGAAGGAAAAGGAAGAGGAAAGGGAAGGAAAGGGAAGGAAAAGGGAAGAGAAGGAAAGGGAAAGGAAAGGAGGAAAGGAAAAGGAAGAAGAAAGGAAAGGGAAAGGAAAGGAAAAGGAAAGGGAAATAAAGGAAAGGAAAGGAAAGGGAAAGGGAAAGGGAAGGAAAAGGAAGAGGAAAGGGAAAGAAAGGAAAGGAAAAGAAAGGAAAAGGAAAGGAGGAAAGGAGGAAAGGAAAAGGAAGAAGAAAGGAAAGGAAAAGGAAAGGGAAATAAAGGAAAGGAAAGGAAAAGGGAAAGAAAAGGAAAAGGAAAGGAAAGGAAAAGAAAGGAAAGGAAAAGGAAAGGAAAGGAAAGGGAAAGGAAAGGAGGAAATGAAAAGGAAAGGAAAAGGAAAGGAAGAAAGGAAGAGGAAAAGAAAGGGAAA
The DNA here is from genome assembly GCF_051295495.1 of Thamnophis sirtalis. Classification (NCBI taxonomy): domain Eukaryota; kingdom Metazoa; phylum Chordata; class Lepidosauria; order Squamata; family Natricidae; genus Thamnophis; species Thamnophis sirtalis. Next base: position 75,417,225 of record NW_028261389.1, read on the forward strand.
GGAAAAGGAAAAGGAAAGGAAAGGAAAGGAAGAAAGGAAAAGGAAGAGGAAAAGAAAGGGAAAGGAAAGGGAAAGGAAAGGAAAAAGAAAGGAGGAAAGGAAGAGGAAGAGGAAAGGAAAAGAAAGGAAAGGAAAAGGAAAGGGAAGGAAAAGGGACGAGAAGGAAAGGAAAGGAATGGGAGAAAGATGAAAGAAAGAAAGAAAGAAAGAAAGAAAGAAAGAAAGAAAGAGAAAGAAAGAAAGAAAGAAAGAAAGAAAGAAAGAAAGAACAAAAGAGGGAGGGAGGGAGGGGGAGATCAAGCCAGTGGATTCTAAAAGAAATCAACTCTGACTGTCTTTTGGAAATCAAAAGCTGAAATACTTTGACCACCTAATGAGAACAGAAGAAAACTGCTTGGAGAAGACCCTAATAAAGTTGGGAAAGATGGAAGGCAGAAAGAGAAGAGGAGAACAGAGGATAAGATGGTTAGATAAGGCCCTCGACAAAATGGACATGATTTTGGGCAAACTCAAGGAGACGGTGGAGGACAGGAGGGCCTGAGGTACTGTGGTCCATGGGATCGCAAAAAGTCAGACACAACTTAACAACAACAACAACAACAACAACAACAACAACCAGGTTATTTAGTTAAGCTGTGATTCGGATTTGTTAAATCTTGCAGCAGCTCAAAGTCACCTGTGTACCATCAGCAACCACATAAGTAATTAAAAAAAAGTAAATAATGACAAAATGAGTTATGGTCTGCCTTGGGTTCTAGTCATTTCAGAGAGAATTGGAAAGACACACAATCTTTCAGTGTCATCCGATTTAATTTGGCAGCGACCCAAAGTGCATCCTTAATTAAACTCCTTGTTTATATATCAACTAATCCAATGCACTAATTATTTCCTTCCCCCAGTTGAATGCTGGGTTGGTAACATGTTGCCACCTTCATTTTGCTAAAACAGGACTTGTTGAAAAGAGCAATCAACCAGCTTGAGAGGGTTCCACCACAAAATCGCGGAGGACAAAATCGCGCTCGACGAAAGCGCGCATTTGACGTCATCACAGCGCGACGAAAACATCGCGCTGTGATCGAAAAATGTAAAAATAAAGCTAAAACCTTCCCCTAACCCCCCCAAACCTAACCCTAACCCTAAACCTAACCCTTAACCTAACCCTAAATCTAACCCTAAACCTAACCGTTAACGTAACGAAAAACCTAACGCTAACCCTTAACCTAACGCTAAACCTAACGCTAACGCTCTAAACCTGACCCTAACCCTTAACCTAACCCTAACCCTAACCTTTAACCTAACCCTTACCTTTATGTGAATCGGCTTGCTTTAATTTTAATTTTATTTCAATTTTTAATTTTTTTCGTCGCGCTGTGATGACATCACATGCGCGCTTTCGTCGAGCGCGATTTTGTCCTCCGCGCTTTTGACGGGTCATGCTTGAGAGAACCTCATTCTCTAAAAAAAAAAACCAACCCAAAAATGTTAATAAAAATACGCCGGATGAAAAATAAAAGCCAAAGGGCCAGATGGACTGAGCTGAGAAATAATGACATAATTTTCCTGGAACCTCACTCAGCATTGCAACATTTTTGGGGGGTGGGTGGGTGGGTGCTATTTCTGAATAGGCCGTTGTAGTAAAAAAAAAAAAACCTCTATTATAGAATAGACTAGTACAGATGGAAGAATGACACACGAACTCACTTCTATTGCCATCGCAAATCGGCATGCAAAATGTTAGTCCTTCTGACATGCCTCATTTAAGCAGATGCTTGAAACAACTGTATCATTAGGCCAGCAATTATATAGTATCAGCACAAATATTTTGATAGCTTCGTGCATCTCTTCTTAACTCAGATTTAAACTCCCTTGTTTAATTACTGTTAAGTATTTGCTCTGCCAAAGCTGAAAGACAGACCAATGTCTTAGCAGATAACAAATCCAGTACAGTGGCTTCCTACTCAGCCTAATTTGAAGGAGAAAACATGTTGCTTCCATAATTAGATCGAGAGAGTTTAAATGCTTTCTGGATTTGCAGTGATAAGGCAATTTGATATCAAACAAGGGCCTGTGAGATCTGGCATAAATGAGAGAAAAACGGAATCACAAAAACAACAGCAAAGTTCAACAAACAGTGAACATTTCCCTTAAACAAGTACAAGCAGGAAATGTTTACAGAAAGATAGGAAGAATTTCCAAAAGGGACAAAGGCATAACTTAATTGCACACATATCATTCCTGGAGGCAAGATGGTTTCTGCTTTTCCTGCTTTACATAATGCAGTGGAGTCCCTCGTCTTTCTTTTAAAATGGAAAGGGGGGAAAGTTGGGAAAATCTCCCATTTACAAACCTAGCTTAGACTCAATAAAGTGCAAATATACAAACAACATCCGAGCCAAAGTGTCATTTTGTAAAATCTGGGAAATGTGAAATTATGAAATGGAGGAAGCTTTCCTGGAATCATAAATCTTGTTCAACTCCCAAGCAGTGGTACCCACAGAGTGTGGTATCACACTTTGGGTTAGTGGCAGTGGTGGGTTTCAAAAATTGTTCGAACCTACTCTGTGGCTGTGGCCTCCTTTGTGGGAGTGGCTTGCCACCCATGTGACCGGATGGGAGTGGCTTGCCGCCCTTGTGACCGGATATGAAGATGCCATCGACACTTGTCAGAACCACCTGAAATGACCTCACACACAGCACTGGCATGCATAAGAATATGATGTCAACTTGTTTTCTAAAAGGCATCTTTGGTTTGCGTTAAAACAACTTCAACACACGCAATGTTCTGATTGCACCACAAACGCAGTAGTCATCCTTACCTTTCGCAGAGGCACTGAGTTTTATAAATAGGAGCATGATAGTGTAGAATAATCATATCCAAGGACCAGTGGTGGGTTTCAAAAAATTTTGGAGCCTCTTCTGTAGGTGTGACCTGCTTTCCGGGTCCACTGGTGGAACCTCTTCTAACCGGTTCGGTAGATTTGACGAACCGGTTCTACCGAATAGGTGCGAACTGGTAGGAACCCACCTTTGGTTAGTGGTGAAGTTAAAGGTAAAGGTTCCCCTCGCACATATGTGCTAGTCCTTCCCAACTCTAGGGGGCGGTGTTCATTTCCGTTTCAAAGCCGAAGAGCCAGCGCTGTCCGAAGATGTCTCCGTGGTCATGTGATTGGCATGACTCAATACCGAAGTCGCATAGAATGCTGTTACCTTCTCACCAAAGCTGGTTCCTATTTTTCTACTTGCATTTTTTACGTGCTTTCGAACTGCTAGGTTGGCAGAAGATGGGACAAGTAACAGGAGCTCACTCCGTTATGTGGCGCTAGGGATTCGAACCGCTGAACTGCCGACCTTTCTGATCGACAAGCTCAGCGTCTTAGCCACTGAGCCTCCGTGCCCCTGTAGTGGTGAAGGTACCAGGCTACAAATTGGGAAACCATGAGTTCTAGTCTCACCGCAGACATGAAAGTTAGCTGGATTACCTTGGGCCATTCACTCACTCTTAGCCCAACCCACTACACAGGGTGGTTGTTGTTGTTGTTGTTGTTGTTGAGAAAATAAGAGGAAGAGGTTTGTTGGATATGGTTGTTGCCTTGAGATATTCGTAAAATATTAAGGCAGGATGGAAGTAAATAGTTAAAAAGAGTCACGAGCGACTTGAAGCTCTACCCATTTCTTCGTTCTGATGTTTTCAGGATATTTGTTAGGTGCAAAAGATCTCACAAATGTTAGGTTCCAAACAAACTGGTTTATTGCTCATGCAATATGTACAGGAATCTAGTCAACTAATAGCTAGCATTATTTTGGGGCTGGTTCATGGAATTCAAGAGGGGTTGGAATTAGTCCATTTGTGACTACGTTGCAACTCTAGGCTGATGCCTCTCTTAACTCTGCCCTCAGGCTTTGCCACTCCTTCCCCATGACTGGCTGGGAAATTCTGGAAGTTGAAGTCCACAAATCTTACAGTTACCATGGTCGGACTCTCTTTTTACTAGAACCTCTCTTTCCAAACACCAGATGTCCCAAACAGGCCTCTGGGATACTTTCTCCCCAGACACAATCCTGCATACCATTTCAAATGAAGCAAAATGGGGTTCCAAATTTGCCTTCAGGTATACATCCGTCTCCAAGAATATTTTGCTAGTGCAAAATTTCCAGTAAGCCACAAACCAAAAGAAAATAGCTAAGAAAATTTAAGGACTAGTGTTATCCAAGGAGGTCTTGTGACCCACCAGCGGAACTGGTGGCAGACTCAGACATTGAGGAGGTTGGGGAGGAAGATGGGCCAGTCCTGGAGTCTGGGGAAGGCTCTGATGAGGGCTCTGCGTCGGAGGCAGAGAGGGGGCCAGGGCCGTATGACAGTTATCAGCTGCCTTCGGAGTCAGAGATCAATGGGGCAGAAGAACAGCTGGAGCCTGTTCCCGATGTGAGCATGCACAGAGCTGCCGGGAGAAGGGAACAGTTAAGGAACAAGGGGCCGACTCGTGAGTAAAGCCACGGTGGATGGTGAATGGCCCCTCCCAGAGGGAATAAAGAGGAACAAAAGGGGAGTGGAGTTTGCAGGAGACAATTAGTTCAATTCATTCGGGTGAAGATCTGTTCCTGGCTTCCTGCCAAGGAATTGTTGCTACAGCATGGAGTTTGGAAGATATCGGCCTGGCAGCTCTCCAAGCCTGATCAAGGTCTGTCGTTGTGAAATCTCATGAAAGACTGTTTGCTGGGACTTTGCTGGAGAGGAATTCCCTTTAACCTAAATAAAAGAGGTTTTATCAGAGTCGGCTTCGTGCTCTTCGGAAGCCTAGGTCAGAACAGGAGGACGAGGCTTATTTTAACATTTATTCGGGCATTATTAAATTCGGTGTGCTTAGACCAGCTTATTCTGGGCTCTAGAGCAATTTTCAGGCAAAGACACAGAACGATTCAGAAGAGAGTTTCAGCTAGTCCAGCCATGTACTGTGTCGGAATCAGAGTGATGTTAAAAGTATTTAGGAATAAAAAAAAGAAAATGCACCGGAGCCATGGGTAGTATTCACTTACTTTCCCTACCAGTTCGCAAATGTGAGCATGCGCATGTCCACCCCATCCACGCATGCACCGGCCCTTCCGCGCATGCACTTTGATCGCACATGCGGCTTGCACGCATGCACACAGCTTGAAAACGTGCCTAAATAGGACAGCATGGAGCCAAAGCGGGTGGTCAGGCCCACTCGCGATTTCCACTACCGTTTCGGGTGATCCTGTCCAAAGTGGCCGAATACTACCTCTGACCGGAGCTAAAATCACGCCCCTAAGTCTTTCCACACTTCCTTTGAGAAGAATTAAATTGATGATCAAATTTGTAAACGCAGAGGGGGCTACGGCTTGTTCACTTGCTTCCTGACACGCAAGATTCGTTGCTCGCTAGATTTCTTCAAGGCTTTGGCCTTGGATCTTTCCAAGTTATTCGCACTTGGGATCTGCTCCTTCCAAATCAGAGGCTCTGCTAATGAGCTACGGCCTCTGACGTTGTGGGAAAAACAGTAAGCCTTCCACCAAGAGCAGCTGTCAAAATTGGGGCAAGTCTCTTTTGCAGGGAAGGCAAAATTGATATTCTTGGCCAGGATTCGCATTCTCTTTACTCTCAGCTAATTTAATACAACTTACGCTGCATGCGCGTTGTCATACCAGGGGCTGCAAACATTTCATCTGGTGGCCTGGTTCATTAAAAGATGCCCGCGATGGGTTTCTCAACACTTTGAGTAAGCAATGACCCTGGAAAGTAAGTCTCAAAGGACCTTCAGAATTGGGTATTCTAGATCTACTGTATTTTTTGGACTATAAGACGCACCAGAGTATAAGACGCACCAAGATTTTGAAGAGGTGGATTTTTTAAAAAAAGTTTTTGTACTCTGCAGACCTCCCGAATCCTCAGCATGCCTCATGTTTTGTGAAAAACAGGGCATGAAGAGAGTTTGAGAGGCCTGCAAACTGCTCCTGGGCCCCCCAAAAATGAGCAAAAAACAGCCCATTTTTCATGAAAACGGGCCCATTTTTTCCCCCAAAAAGGCCATGCATAGCCTTTAGGAGGCTTGTAGAGTTCTCCTGGGGGCTGGAGGGGCAAAAACGAGCAAAAATCAGCCCATTTTTCACTTGTTTTTGCACTATCTAGCCCCCAGGAGCACTTTGCAGGCCTCCTAAACTTTTTGCATGTCCATTTTTGTGAAGGGGTGGGGTTTGGGGAGGCCAAAAATGCTGCATTCAGTATATAAGATGCACCCACATTTTCACCCTCTTTTTTTGCGTCTTATACTCCGAAAAATACGGTACTCTTTTTTTTTAAGTTAAAAAAATCTGGAATTGAGTCAACATCCTTCCACCTGTGGCTAAAAATAATCAAAGGTCAAAATGGCAGAAAGCTGGGTTTAAATCCTACAAGAGTGTTTGATATTAGTCATGGGTTGGATGAAGAGAAAGTGATGTAGATAAAGGTGAGGGGTCCCTGCTCAATCAAAGGACAGATTTACATCCATATATCATTTATAACATGGGATGCAGTGGCTCAGTGGTTGAGACACTGAGCTTATCGATCAGAAAGGTCGGCAGTTCAGCGGTTCGAATCCCTAGCATCGCGTAACGGAGTGAGGTCCTGTTACTTGGCTTCTGCCAACCTAGCAGTTCAAAAGCATGTAAAAAATGCAAGTAGAAAAATAGGAACCACTTTTGGTGGGAAGGTAACAGCGTTCCTTGCGCCTTCGGCATTTAGTTATGCCGGCCACATGACCACAGAGACATCTTCGGAGAGCGCTAGCTCTTCGGCTTTGAAACGGAAATGAGAACTGCCCCCTAGAGTCGGGAACGGCTAGCACATATGTGCAAGGGGAACCTTTACATTTTTTACTCCATGATGTGGATTGCTTTAAGTCAGGAATATAATTCAGCCTCGCAACTACTGTTCCTCTGCATATTATAATCATGGATATTTACATCCATTAACTGCAAAGGTTTGGCGACAAGGGTGGGGAAGCAGGATATTACATATTTCTTTTATTAGCAGGTAGGCACAGTAGTGTCCAGTTAAGGTTACATTAGAACAGTGGATTTTAAAAAAAATGCTTCCTTTGTTTGATAATGTCGTGCCAATTTCTCATCTTGTGTCAACGGTGGAAAAACTGGACTTAAAATGTGATCTCTGGATTTAAAAGTAAGTTGCTCAGGAAGGTTATTAGCCCCCAAGAGTCAGAAAAATATGCAGTTTTTGAAGACCCTTGTCTTATTAATTTAGTATCTTAAGACATGTTAAGTATAGTTTTTTTCAGTTTTTCTGATGGAATTAGCAGAGATGGCTAAATTGATTGCCCTTGGATTTTGTGCTTGAGGTGGGGGGCAAAATGAAACGTTGATAGATTTATTGTTATAGATGCGGCTTGTACATAAAAAGGTAAAGGTTCCCCTCACACATATGTGCTAGTCATTCCCGACTGTAGGGGACAGCACCCATCTCTGTTTCAAAGACGAAGATCCAGCGCTGTCCAAAGACGTCTCCGTGGTCATGTGGCCGGAATGACTAAATGCCGAAGGCGCACAGAATGCTGTTACCTTCCCACCAAATGTGGTCCCTATTTTTCTACTTGCATTTTTTTACGTGCTTTCGAACTGCTAGGTTGGCAGAAGCTGGGACAAGTCACGGGAGCTCACTCTGTTATGCGGCGCTAGGGATTCGAACCGCTGAACTGCCAAATTTCTGATCGACAGGATTTGTCGCTGAGCCGCTGTCTCCCTCTTTCCTGCCCTACAGTCCTGCTATTTCCCTTTTTCTTTGTGTGTTTTGATAAACTAACGAAAATTTGGAACCAAAAAAAAAACAGTTTTAAATGATTGGGAGGGAAGGGAAGGCCCCTTAACTGGATGTGCACACATGGCTGAATACCTAAGATTGCAAATGCATTTCCTGAACGTGTCCTGATCTTTTGTCGTCCCCCCCAACCCGCCCCCTGCACTGTCATTGTGACAGGTGTGCTTTCTGTTGTGATGAGTTAAATCCTGGCAGAACAATCCCCAGTGTTTGTTCCTGTTGCTAGTTCCATTGGGCACGGAGCCACCTTTGAAGCCTACAAGTTGAGCATTCTTGAGGTTTCCCAATCTTTTCCCAGAGAAACCCAACAGGACGGTAAGCCCCCAGGGAGGCCTCTAATCTACTGCTTTCCTGGATGTCGCATAGTCCCCAAAATATTCAACAAGGCGCCTCTTCGCTAGAATGCATCTTTCTTTTCCTTTTTTTTCCCTTTTTCTGCTAAATGTTCCCAACAGCAAGAGGCAAGCCTGTGCAGGTTTCCGAGATGCCATTCTTTGCAGAAAACAGGCTCTCTTCTGTGTTCTATCCTAAGCTTTTTCCCAAGCAATCCCTACTTTTGTTGATGGTGCCAAATCCAATCACTCTAAACCAGGGGTATGAAGAGCCGAGGTGGTGCAGTGGTTAGAGTGCAGTTCTGCAGGCTACTTCAGCTGACTGCTAGCTGCAGTTTGGTAGTTCAAGTCTCACCGGCTCAAGGTTGGCTCAGCCTTCCATCCTTCCGAGGTCGGTCAAATGGGGACTCAGATTGTTGGGGGCAAGAGGCTGACTCTGTAAACCGCTTAGAGAGGGCTGTAAAACCACTGTGAAGGGGTATATAAGTCTAAGTCCTTCCTTTCCTCCTCCCAGTGGTTAGAATGCAGTATTGCAGGCTGACTCTGTCAACTGTCAATAGTTCAATCCTGACCGGTTCAAGGTTGACTCAGCCTTCCATCCTTCCGAGGTCAGTACAATGAGGACCCAGATTGTTGGGGGCAAGAGGCCAACTCTGTAAACAGCTTAGAGAGGGCTGTAAAGCACTGTAAAGTGGTATATGTCTAAGTGCTATTATTACTACTTCCTTCCTTCCTTCCTTCCTTCCTTCCTTCCTTCCTTCCTTCCTTCCTTCCTCATTTATTCCATTTTTCATTCTGCTTCCTGGTGGCGCAGTGGTTAGAATACAGTATTGTAGGCTGACTCTGCCCACTGTCAGCAGTTAGATCTTGACCAGGTTCAAGGTGGACTCAGCCTTCCATCCTTCCGACATTGGTAAAATGAGGACCCAGATTGTTGGGGGCAATATATCGACTCTAAACCACTTAGAGAGGACTGTAAAGCACTGTGAAGCCGTATATAAGTCTAACTGCTATTCTATTGCTATCAAACCCAAGGCCCAGGGGCTGGATCCGGCCCACGGGGTGCTTAGATATGGCCCGCAGGGCTGCCCTGGAAATATGAAGGAATGGCCTGTGGTGTCTCTGCCAGCAAAAACAGAATGCCTTTGGCATTTAGTCATGCTGGCCATATGACCATGGAGACGTTTTCGGAAAGCACTGGCTCATCCATCTATCTATCCCCATACGTATCCTTAGTTAGCCCTAAAATATCACCCAGCTTCCCTAAAACTCTGTTCCGACCTAGGCTTCCCCAAAGAGCACGAAGCAGATTCCTGGTCCCGACAAAACCCCTTTTATTAAACAACTGTGAATTCCTCTCATTCACATTCAGCCAAGGCCTGGCAAACAGACTTGCAAAGGTGAATTTATGACCACAGACCTTATCTAGCTTGGAAAGCTGCCATGTAAATATTGTCCAAACGCGGTGCTGTGCAAGGAAAGACTTGGCACAGAGTCTCTGAGATTCACGGACAGATCTTCACACTCCTGAAACGAATGAACGAACGAATTGTTTCCTGCAAAAGCCCACTCCCCTTTCGCTCCTCTTTTATTTCCTATGGGAGGAGCCATTCATCGTCCACCTGTGGCTTTACTCACAAGTCGACCCTGATTTCTTAGTTGTTCTTTTCTTCTGGCAGCTCTGTGTATGTGCATAGTTATCAGCTGCCTTCAGCTGGGAACAGGCTCCAGCTGTTCCTCTGCCTCACTGCTGTCTAGCTCTGAAGGAAGCTGATAACTGGCATACGGCTCTGGCCCCCTCTCTGCCTCCGACGCAGAGCCTTCATCCGAGCCTTCCCCAGACTCCAGGACTGGCCCACGTTCCTCCCCAACCTCTTCACTGTCCACCTCTGCTGCCAGCTCCACTGGCTGCTGGCGGGCCACAAAAAAAACCTATCTTGTCACTTCCTTATTTGCTAAACGATTTTGGGGTTTTTTTGTCCTTCCGTTATTTATGAAGATCAAATACAGTCATTGCCTTCTGATACTTCCCTGATTAAATTTCTCTTGAGTGCAAATTAGACTTCTCAATCTATCTGAAAGTTAATCTTTGCTCAGGCTAATTCTTCCACATCGCTTCTGTAACAAATCCTCCACGTGACCTATTAGATCCCATCGATTAAGCCTCCTCCGAGTTCCATCTGCCGGTCAATGCCGACTGGCAACTACGCGGAGGAGAGCCTTCTCGGTGGTAGCTCCGACCCTATGGAACGATCTCCCCATGGAGATTCGTACCCTCACCACCCTCCAGACCTTCCGCACAGCCCTCAGAATCTGGCTATCCCGTCAGGCCTGGGGCTAAGACTGTAACCCGCCCGAATGGTATGAATGTTTTTTTTTTTAATTATGTATTGTCTTATATGTTAAAAGTTTATCTCCCCCTCCCTTTTGGGTTGTGAGCCGCCCTGAGTCCCCCCAGGGAAAAGGGCGGCATACAAATAAATTTCTACATTCTACATTCTACATTCTAAAAATGCTTTTTCAGGTAAGTTTGAGTCTGCATCTGAACTGTTTTCTTTGATCGAAATCTGCGGTTGCCCCAAATAGCAAACCCAGCGGTGCGTAATTCTTCTATCTATGCCAACTGAAAAATTTATAACAGGAGTGGGTAACCCACAGCTCAAGGGGCCTGTTCAGCAAACAGTTTCAGAATCGTTGCTAAAGTGGAAACCAGAAGCAGATTTTCCTACTATTTAATGGTGTGACATAAAAAATAAAAGACTTTTACGTGAACTCTATAATAACATATCACAGGCAGAGCCTGGGGTGGAATCAAGAGAGGAATCAGCATGGAATCATTACATTCCTACCAATGGTCTAAGTAGAACCGTCTTGAATTCTGTTAACTCTTATTGAGTACCAATTTGATAGAGTAGATTCGTGAGGAGGCAAAAAAAATTTCGAAAAGGATCAAAAATTGGCTGGAGGCAATAACAGGGGTTAAAATAGAATGGAAACCTGAAGTTTTTTTATTAGGAATTATGTCGGTGAAACACAAAAAAGAAATCCAGTATTTAATACTACATATACTTACAACGACAAAGATTGCCTTTGCCCAGAAATGGAAAAACAAATTAATCCCAAATGAAGATGAAATAATAAGAAAGGTTATGGACTGTGCCGAAATGGACAAACTAACTAAAGAAATCCAGGGAAAAGAAGAATCAGAATTCTACCAGATATGGGATAAATGGTATAGGTGGATAGAGGAAAGAAACAAGAATCAATGAAGGTATATAACAAAACTCAAAAAATAATAGTTATGAGTAAAATAAGAGGGTAAAGAATGATGAAATCCAAATGAAATACAATAGAAGGGGAAATAATATAAGGTGAGCGGTATTGATTGATGATTGCTATTATAAAAAACAGGAAGTTCCTGTTCGTACTGTATTGTATAAATGTGGTGTACGTCTAACTTTTGTGTGTGTGTGTATTTTACATGTTTGTCAATTAAAAAAAGGGGAAAAAAGTAGAGTAGATTCTTGCATATAGACATGAGTAATAAATCAACTTAACTGGAACTTAGCGTGTGGTCTTGACTCTCCAGAAGAGACTGGATGGCCATCTGTCAGAAATGTTGTAGGTAAGGTCTCCTGCTTGGGTGAGGGGTTGAATTAGATGACCTACAAAGTCTCTTCCAATTCTGTTATTCTATTCTTCATGCATGACACAAACGCAGCCCATCTAGATATAGAATGTGGACTACCACATTCATGGTCCCCGCCCCATGTTAAACCATCGACAATCAAAAGGTGGCCTAGCTTTGCTTCAAACTACTTCTTGAAAACTCCCTTTTTTTCTGATCAGGTATTCCCTAAATTCGGCTTAGAGTCGGGGCGACTGGGTGGAGCTGAGCATTTACTGGCTGAATGCCCTTCCTGGCGCCTATGCGGAATTCGCAGCAGATATTTTCTCTTCTCACCCAGATAGAGAAACATCTCCCACTGCCTGGGGACTCAAACCTTCTGAGTGGAGATGAGTTTCTTCACCACTAGGCAGCCATGCCATGCCCATTGAACCGGTAGTAAAAAAAAAAATTGAATCCCACCACTGGCTGACTCTGTAAACCGCTTAGAGTGGGCTGTAAAAGCACTATGAAGCGGTATATGCTATTGCTATTAAACCGTTTTACGACTGGGGTGCATACATTCCAAATGTTTCAAGTCCATTTCCTTCCTTTTCCATCTACATATTAATCAGAGAAGGCTTTGTATAATATCGTTTACTCTCTCCACTTTAGTTGAGTAAGAGAGATTAGCTTTCAGATCCCTCAACGAAATAAAATGTATCTTTCATTTCATGATATATGATGGTGCCTGTAGGAAGTTATCACCCAGCCCTCTCCCAGAAAAAATGAAACATCCTAGGAAATATTGAAAAGGCAGAATATTTCTCTGGATGTGAAAAGAAAGAAACATGTTTTAAAGGACAGAATAGCTGCCTGTAGCTTCCTGCCCATCCCCATCTGGTTAATGGGCCGTTAAGAAGGCCAAGCTAGCCCGCTTTACATAATAAAGACTTCTCCACTGCAGCTCCAGGGGGAAGGGATTAAGGATCTTTACCCAATTGACCACACAAGGCATCTGAGAACTCAAACAAACCTGGATTCAAAACACAGCCTGGAGAGTTGCCCCTGCATGGCCCTATGGGAGTCTGACAACCAATCAGAATACATTTCTTACACAGGAACAGGAAACAGAGAGGTGGGACTGAACAGGTTATAAAAAGCCTAGCAAGCCCCTCCCTCGGCCCTTCTCTTCTTCTCCACCAACATTGAAGCATGTGATCACCTTTTCCGTTCAGGAGCCCCATCCATATGATCCTGTTCCACCATTAAACCATCTTTCCAAGCTAGCCTCCATGTCTCCAGTGTCTTTTTCCCCACTTGGAGCCGAACCCAGGAGGACATTTCTTTCATCAATGCAAACACACACACACACACACACCCAACAACTACCCCCTAACTGAATTCATTACTTGCTATTTCTACGCCTGGGCAAAATAATTTGAAAGATTTTTTAAAAAATGTAAATCTCGGGGGGGGGACTCTGTTTCTGAAATTCACAAGAAGGATCCATTTGAAATAAAGCTGGCTTAAGGAAGGTACCAAGAGTCTCAATGTAAATGATCCCGAACAAAAGAACCTCAGAACTAGCATATCAGCTCCAAACAGCTGAAGTTCAATCCATAAAGAGATGCAACGCTACCACTTCCAGCCTAACCAGCGACACATGTAGTGTGATAAAGCTAGCTAATCTACAGTTCATCAAGAAATACAATTCTATCTGTTGTGGCCCTGAACTCTAACCACACATGTGGTGTGATTAAAAAAAAACAAAAGTTGTCTTATCAACGCAAGGAAGTCTTGCTTCAGTATCCAACATTTCCCCCATCCCACCCCACCCCACTGTAATTATCAATTTTTAGTCTCTCTGCGTTTCGTTTTCGTATGATCTGCCTACAGTTTCTCCTGTTTATAGGATAGCCTTTCCTGTATGTGACTGTAGTGCAGAGCAAGGGTTCTGAGCCTGCGGTTTTCTTCGAAAATGTAAGGAGGCAACTGTGTAGTATAGGTGGTGGTGGTTTAATAAAGACGTAACAAAATGGAACTGTTTGATCGTAAACTTTTGAGAGCGAGAAAATAGCAGAAGAAGTTAACTGAACCAATGGTAACTTAATCTTCTTTATTCTTCTACTCCTTTCTTCCTCTTTGTTCCCAAAGGCAGGTATTTCTACCAACCTCTTTCGGCTTTTTGGATTTAAGGTGGGTGTGTGTGCCAGAGGTGGGTTCCTACCAGTTCGCACCAGTTCGGTAGAACCGGTTCGTCAAATCTACCGAACCGGTTAGAAGAGGTTCCACCAGTGGACCCGGAAAGCAGGCCACACCTACAGAAGAGGTTCCAAACTTTTTTGAAACCCACCACTGACACACACACACACACACACACACACAGAAAGAGAAAGAAAGAAAGAAAGAAAGAAAGAAAGAAAGAAAGAAAGAAAGAAAGAAAGAAAGAGAAAAAAAGAAAGAAAAAGTGAGAGATGAAAGAAAAAAAGGAAAAAGGGACGGAGACAAAAGGAAGGAAAAAGAGAGAGAGAGAGAGAAAACACATGGCTGTCAAGCCACTCCCACCAGGTCACATGGCCAGCAAGCCACTCCCACAAAGGAGGCCACACCCACAGAGTAGGTTCGAAAAAAATTTGAAACCCACCCCTGGTGTGTGCGTGTGTGGGTGAGAGAGAGAGAGAGAGGGAGAGAGAGAGAGAGACAGACAGACAGACAGACAGAGCCTATTTAGGAAATGAATGCACAGTGAACTTGAATCCTCATACTAAGTACTCTTTTTGCCTTATCAATGGAGTTGCTGGACTGAAAAACGTAGTATGTATATAAATGAGATATTTGAGGTGTGCCGGAGGGGGTGATTTCCGCAACGCGAAAATAAAGATTTACAGGGAAGTCACTTCATTGCAATGCATTATGATAGGTTTGGGGATAAACGCCTATAACTGTATGAGGGTAATGGGTTACGCGGGTGTTGAAACCTCCATAGAAAAGAGGAATAACATGTTTCATTATGAATTTTTTTTTTGTATATTAAGATCTGTAGGAAAAGCTCCTCTAAAGATGGACCCTTTTCTTTGGCCTCAAGAGCTGCTGCACTGTGAATCTACTACTCCCTTGACATTTAGGAAACGAAGCAAAGATTCTTATTTTTCTGTAAGTGTGTCAGAGGATATTGCTGGAGACAATGGAATGTGCTTTGACCATCATAATTGGAGTAGAATAGAGTAGAATAGAAATAGAAATAGAATAGGGAGCAGAGTAGAGTAGAGTAGAATAGAAAAAATAGAATAGAAAAGAAATAGAATAGAATGAGAGTAGAATAGAATAAGAAAAAATAGTAAGAATAGAGTAGAATAAGTAGTAGAGTAGAGCAGAATAGAATAGAATGGAAATAGAGTAAAATGAGAATAGAATAGAATAAGAAAAATAGTACCAATAGAATAGAATAGGGAGTAGAGTAGAGTAGAATAAAATAGAAAAAATAGAATAGAAAAAAATAATAGTATAGAATAAGGAGTAGAGTAGAATAGAATAGAATAGAAATAGAATAGAATGAGAATAGAATATAATAAAAATAATTAGAATAGAATAGAATAGAATAGAATAGGGAGTAGAGTAGAATAAAGTAGAATAGAGTAGAAAAATAGAATAGAAAAATAGAATAGAAAAAATAGAATAGAAAAAAGAATAGAATAGAATAACGAGTAGAATAGAAATAGAGTAAAATAGAATAGAATAGAATAACGAGTAGAGTAGAGTAGAAATAGAATAGAATAGAATAGGGAGTAGAATAGAAATAGAATAGAAATAGAATAGAAATAGAATAGAAATAGAATAGAAATAGAATAGGGAGTAGAACAGAGTAGAGTAGAGTAGAATAGAAATAGAATAGAATAGAATAGGAAGTATAGAGTAGAGTAGAATAGAAATAGAATAAAAATAGAATAGAAATAGAAGAGAAATAGAAGAGAATAGAATAGAAAGTAGAGTAGAGTAGAATAAAAATAGAACAGAATAGAATAGAATAGAATAGAATAACGAGTAGAGTAGAAATAGAAATAGAATAGAATAGAATAGGGAGTAGAATAGAGTAGAGTAGAATAGAAATAGAATAGAAATAGAATAGAAATAGAATAGAATAGAAATAGAATAGAAATAGAATAGAAATAGAATAGAAATAGAATAGAAATAGAATAGAAATAGAATAGAAATAGAATAGAAATAGAATAGAAATAGAATAGAAATAGAATAGGGAGTAGAGTAGAATAAAAATAGAATAGAAATAGAATAGAAATAGAAGAGAATAGAATAGAAATAGAAGAGAATAGAATAGAAACAGAAACAGAAACCGGAAAGGGTGTGATTTCCCATGCGGGCTGCATCTGGTGGATGGGGCTTCACTTTTTTTGTGTTGCCCAGTTTCAAGTATGTCCTGGTCCGATGCTCTGTCCATAGACTGGGGGTTGGGGACCCCTGTTCTATAGCAGCTGCTACTCAGTGACAATGCTCAACAATTCAAATATTGAGAATCCATCAAGTTGAGTTTCATTCCTAGTGTTAAAACCAGGACACGCCCGTGAACTTTTTCCCCCCTAGGAGCTTCGAAGTAGCCATTGCCTTCTTTTAGGGCATTTCCCTCCCCTCCCCCCACAACAGCCTTCCAAGCTAAGAGTTTGGTCTCCCATCCGACTAGTAACCAGTTTCAACCCTGCTTAGCTTTTTGGAAATCAGTTGGCTTCAGCGGCAGGGGAGGTATTCAACTCCTGAAGTGGTGAACAGTTTGCACGCTGACGGGGAGACAGAGAATAATTGCGAGCTGGTATGAAAGAAGAAATTGATAGGAGGAGAAAAGAAGGACAGGACAAACACAAGCTGTTTCTCATGGCCTTATGTATGAAAATAAAATAAATAAAAGAGGGCTTTTAAAATAAAATAAATAGAATAAATAATTTAAAATAAAATAAATAAAAGAGGTGGCTCCGTGGCTAAGACGCTGAGCTTGTCGATCAGAAAGGTCGGCAGTCCGGCGGTTCGAATCCCTAGCGCACCATAACAGAGTGAGCTCCCGTTACTTGTCCCACTTTCTGCCAACCTAGCAGTTCGAAAGCACGTAAAAAAATGCAAGTAGAAAAATAGGAACCACCTTTGGTGGGAAGGTAACGGTGTTCCGTGCGCCTTCGGCGTTGAGTCATGCCGGCCACATGACATTGGAGAACATCTTCGGACAGCGCTGGCTCTTTGGTTTTTGTAACGGAGATGAGCACCGCCCCCTAGAGTCAGGAATGACTAACGCACATGTGTGATGGGGAACCTTTACCTTATGAAAGAAGAAATTGGAGAAAAGAACGGCACGATTAAACACCAGCGGTTTTTCACGGCTTTATCTACGGAGATGGCTTTTGCCGCTCCGCGAAAAAGAAATCTCCTCACCAAGAGAAGCTCACTCCAACCTAATGGAGCCCATCCATTTAAATATGAAAGGGGAAACAGACAATGTGGGGACTTCCAATAAAAGTGAATTGGTTCACTTTAGAGCCCCATTTTCAGCATGTATTGTCAAATCAATCCTCTTTCTTGAGGTCGCCCAGAATGACAAAGCTCAGTCATAGTGGCGGCCAGGGGAAGAGGGTGGGACTTGTGTTCGTAGTGGCTGATCACTCTTCTGGAAGTTATTGGGTGACCTGTAAATGACACCACTCAACTCTGGAAGGGAGGGGGGGGTTGTTTCCAAGCCAAAAGGCAATTTATCTCTTCAGGAAAGGGAAGGTACCCCTCAAAGGCCACCCAAGGGAGCCTTCACATCTCTCCTCCAAATCTTGAGCGTCAGGCTTAGCTTCCCGCATCCTTTTCCCAAAGCAGAGTTTCTTCTGAAGAACTGTTATTGTGAGAGGAAGCTATCGAGCGAACCAGCTGGTACCCAATAAAGGAGAACATTTGCAGCTCAGGGTTGAGGACTCCTTGATGATCTCTGAGCTTTGATAATTTTTCTTGCAGACGTTTCGCGGCCCAAACCAGGAAACGTTATCAATGTCGGCAAAAACCAAAGTTTTATTTTCCTGGGCTACAAGATCACCGCAGATGGGGACTGCAGCCAAGGAATTAAAAGATGCTTGCTCTCCTGGGGAGGAAAGCTATGGCAAATCTAGACAGCATCCTAAAAAGCAGAGACGTCACCCTGCCAACAAAAGTGTGTATAATCAAGACTGTGGTTTTCCCAGTTGCAGTGGATGGCTGTGAAAGTTGGACCATAAGGAAGGCTGAGCGCCAAAGAATGGAGGCCTTTGAACTCTGGTGCTGGAGAAGACTCCTGCATTGAGTCCCTTGGACTGCAAGGCCATCCAACCGGTCAGTCCTAGAGGAGATCAACCCTGGCTGCTCTTTAGAAGGCCAGATCCTGAAGAGGAAACTCAAGTACTTTGACCACCTAATGAGAAGGAAGGACTCCCTGGAGAAGAGCCTCATGCTGGGAACGATGGAGGGCAGAAGAAGAAGAGGATGGCAGAGAAGGAGGTGGTTGGATTGAGTCATTGAAGCAGTCGGCGTGAAATCAATTGGGAATACACAACTACTCAAAGATCTGTTTCTGTGTGCATATGTGTGTGTGTCTTGCTCCTGGGGAGGAAAGCTATGGCAAATCTAGACAGCCTACTAAAAAGCAGAGACGTCACCCTGCCAACAAAAGTGTGTATAATCAAGACTGTGGTTTTCCCAGTTGCAATGGATGGCTGTGAAGGTTGGACCATAAGGAAGGCTGAGCGCCAAAGAATGGAGGCCTTTGAACTGTGGTGCTGGAGAAGACTCCTGCATTGAGTCCCTTGGACTGCAAGAAGATCAAACCGTTCAGTCCTAGAGGAGATCCACCCTGGCTGCTCTTTAGAAGGCCAAATCCTGAAGAGGAAACTCAAAGACTTTGGGCACCTAATGAGAAGGAAGGACTCACTGGAGAAGAGCCTCATGCTGGGAACGATGGAGGGCAGAAGAAGGGGATGGCAGAGAAGAAGGTGGCTGGATGGAGTCATTGAAGCAGTTGGCGTGAGCGTAAATGGACTCCGGAGGATAGTAGAGGACAGGAAGGCTTGGAGGAACGTGGCCCATGGGGGGGTCAGGATGGGCCGGACACGACTTCGCAACTAACATCAACAACCAAGCTCAGAGAGCACCATACAGCCCTCAAACCGGCTAGTTTTTATACTTTAGCTTGGAAGGAAAAAGATAAAATTTACCCTGGGCTACTGATAGTCAGTTCATGGCATGGTTCATGGCATGATATTCAATTCATTATACAAGTCACAGCCCCCAAGGATCTCCTTGCCTCTGGGACGCCAAGAGACACATAAATCCCACCCATAATCAGTCATTTTCGCTTTACGTCACAGTTAAAACAAGCAGCAAACACCTACAGGCAATGCCAACACGTACGTGTGTGTCTGTGTGTGTTTGATTCCCACCATCTGAACATTTCTTGAAGTCCTCATTAAGTCACCACTGTCTTTAAAAAGCAGCCAGCAGCACCTGTATCTATCCTAACAGGTAAAGGTTCCCCTTGCACATATGTGCTAGTCATTCCTGACTCTAGGGGGCAATGCTCATCTCGCTGTCTGGAGATGTCTCTGTGGTCATGTGGCTGGCATGACTAAACACCGAAGGCGCACGGAACGCTGTTACCTTCCCAACAAACGTGGTTCCTATTTTTCTACTTGCATTTATTACGTGCTTTTGAACTGCTAGGTTGGCAGAAGCTGGGACAAGTCACAGGAGCTCACTCCGTTATGCGGGGCGCTAGGGGATTCGAACCGCTGACCTTCCGGTCGACAAGCTGAGCATCTTAGCCACTGAGCCACCCTCGTCCCTGTCTGTCTCCTCCTTTTGCCAATTAGAAATTTCACCCCTTCCTCTCTTTGACGGCTCAGGATGGGGAAGCTCATCCCTTTCTCCCTTTAATATGTATCTCCTTACACAACAACACAATGTGCAAAATCGTTTTTTTTACCCCAGGAATCTACACACAGCTTTTAAGAGAAGGCAATTCCCAAGCGTGCACATTTGTCGTCTTCAGACTTCATTCTCCAACTCTTTTTTTTTTTAAATCAGTCCTCTAAAACTCTTTCGTTGATAAACAGCCCACCATGTGGTTCGACAGCTAAATTACCACGGAATTAATAAGCCGAGGCTATTATTTCAGAGGATTTGTCCCACTCTTCTCCAAGGAGAATGTTTGAGCGCCCCCCACCTCTGTTTTAACTTCTAATGACCTCCCCAGGTAGTTCAGGCTGGGGTTTGGGAGGGGGGGGACATTTGAGACCACCCAAGGGAAGTTAATGGTCAAACTGAGATCGACACCTAGTTTTCATCCTCCAACGTTTCCCCCCCCCCCAAAAAAAACAGGGGTGAAAATCAGCAGGTTCTGACAGGTTCTGGAGAACCGGTAGCAGAAAGTTTGAGTAGTTCTGAAAACCGGCAAATACCATCTCTGGCTGACCCCAGGAGTGGGGAGGGAATGGGGATTTTGCCGTATCTTTCCCCTGCCATCCCCACCAAGCCATGCCCACAGAATTTCACCACTGCCCCAAAGCCTCCCTACCTTCCTAAACCCAAGGGGAAAAAATATCTATTGTATATTGCAGATTGCGATTTCTTGCCCTGTGTCATTTAAAAGCACAGCGGTATTTTGAGAAACCTCTAAAGAGAGGCGAATTATCCTCTTAAACGGACGGGAAGGCTCTCATTATTATATACTTTATTCATTCAACATGAAACTCAAGTCAACTGAACATTCAAAAATGCATCACAGATACCATTGACTGGTGCTGCTAATAGTTAATATGGGTTGCTGCCAGCGTCCTAGGTCTCAACCAAGTACACTATTATTACTATTATTATTATACTTTATTCATTCAACATGAAACTCAAGTCAACTGAACATTCAAAAATGCATCACAAATACCATTGACTGGTGCTGCTAATGGTTGATACGGGTTGCTGCCAGCGTCTTAAGTATCAACCAAGTATTTTCTACATCTACAAGCATTTGAAAACCTCTAAAGAAAGGAGAAATTATTATCTTAAACTGACGGGAACGCTGTTGTTGTTATTTGTTGTTGTTATTCCAGATCTCCGCGCTTCCGAGACCCCCAACTTTGGAAGCGGAAAGCGCTATTTCTTAAGGTTTCTGAGGTTTTGGTTAGGGGGTGGCTGACCAAGGGACTTGTCCCTCCATAGGCGACACGCTCCGGTCCCACCCAACGGGACGGGGAGAGCCGGAGAGAAGTATTTTAAGTGCGAGAATACAAGGGGACCTCAAAAGTGGTTTCCCCCCTCCCCCCAAAAAAGCAACTGGACTTTTTTCTCTCTCTCTTTCCTTTCCTTGAAGGCGTTTGTTAAACCAGTAGTCTCGGCTGCTAAATTCCGCAGGCATTTTAGCCGTCGAAACGCGCGGCGATCTGCGCCTCCATGGGAGAGTTTAAAAGTCGGGGGAAAGGCAGCCTTTGGGATTTATTAGTCCGTAGAATAAAATGCAGAAATGCAAAAGCAAATAATAAGAGGAAAAGGGGAAAGACAAGTGGGAAAGGAGGGAGGGAAAAGGCGACCTTTTGAAACTGCCACGACCTGGATGGATGGCCGAGACTCCCCATCCGAAATGCCACCCTAAACTTTCCCAGTTTCGCCTCCCGATCTTGCCCGGACTACAAAAACCAGACGGCAAAGCCCGCCCACCCCACGCGCCCATCGCAACCATCGCCACGCGCGCCAAACCCCAACCACAGAAAAAAAACCTCCCCCCCCCAAATCTGGTGATTTCCTAGTCCCCCACCCCACCCTCTAAATCGCGTTGATCGGGGATGATGGGACTTGGAGTTCCATCAGGGCATCAGATTGAGCCGGCGGTGCCCTCCAAGTCGACGACGAGCCAAACATGAGCCCCACAAAAAGACCCTTTCCCCAATCGGGTGATCTCCTTCTCCTCCACCCCCGTAACCCCCCCCCCCCGTCAAACAGCGCTGGTCGTGGATGATGGGATGATGGAATCCATCGGGAGCGGCTGGCGGACATCAGATTCAGCCTGGGAATCTTCTTGGAGTCGACGACGGACCAAACACGCGTCCACCCTTCCCACGAAAAGACCCTTCCCCCCACCAATCTAGTGATCTCCGACTCTCCCCACCCGCTAAATCGCGTTGATCGGGGATGATGGGACTCGGAGTCCATCGGGGAATCAGATTCAGCCGGGGAAACTCCTCGGAGTCGACGACGGACCAAACACGCGTCCACCCTTCCCACGAAAAGACCCTTCCCCCCACCAATCTAGTGATCTTCTACTCTCCCCACCCGCTAAATCGCGTTGATCGGGGATGATGGGACTGGGAGTCCATCGGGGCATCCGATTGAGCCGGGGAAACTCCTTGGAGTCGACGACGGACCAAACACGTGTCCACCCTTCCCACGAAAAGACCCCAATCTAGTGATCTCCTATTCTCCCCACCCGCTAAATCGCATTGATCGGGGATGATGGGACTCGGAGTCCATCGGGGCATCAGATTCAGCCGGGGAATCTCCTCGGAGTCGACCACGAGCCAAACCGCGTCCACCCTTCCCACGAACAGACCCTTCCCCCCCAAAAAAAATCTGGTGATCTCCAACTCCCCCAGCCCGCCCCCCCCCCCCGCCCTGATCGGGGATGATGGGACTCGAGACCCACGAGACCTTCGCACCCCTATTATAAACGGAGCTTTCTTTAAAAGAAATATTGAACCTTACCGTGATATTCCTGTCCCGGCACGTAGAAAGTGGGGTTGCCCCCCAAGTGGAGGGAGATGAGCACCTGGCCTTGCTGGCCGTCCCCTTCCAACTCCCCGTGGTGGGTGCAGAGGAAGAAGAAGGGCGAGAAGCGAGGGTAGGCGGCCCGGGCGGCAGCCGAGAGCATCACCAGCAGCACCAGCAGCACCAAAGGAAGCCGGGGAGGAGAAATCCGGACCGGCGGGGCCGACCAGCTCCGATCCAGCGCCATGCTCCGCCGCCGCCTCCGCCGCCGCGCACCGGGCAGCCGCTCATCCAGGCTCGCGCGGGATGGGGCAGCCGCGCCAAGGCGAGTCAGGGGAGAGGAAGTTGCTGCCGTCGCCGCTGCCGGCCGCGGGAGGAGAACAGCAGCAGCAGCAGCAGCGAAGTTTGGCAACCGCCGGAGACGCCCCCCGACTCGCTCCTTTCCCGCCCCGCGGAGGGAGAGGAGGGAGAGGAGGAGGAGGAGGAGAGAAGGAGGGGGGAGGAGGAAACAAAGAGGAGGAAGAGGATAGAGGAGGAGGAGGAAGCAAAGGGAAGGGGAGGAGGAGGGAGAGGAGGAGGAAGGAGAGGAGGGGAAAGAAAGAGGAGGGGGAGGAAGAAAGAGGAGGGAGAGAAGGAGGAGGAGAGGAGAAGGAAGGAGGAGGCGGTAGAAAAAAGAGGAAGAGGAAAGAGGAAAAGGAAGCAAATGGAAGAGGAGGAAGAAGAGGAGGGAGAGGAGGCAGAAGAAAGAGGAGGTGGAGGAAGAAAGAGGAGGAGGGAGAGGAGGAGGAGAGGAGAAGGAAGGAGGTGGAAGAAAGAGGAGGAAGAGGAAAAGGAAGCAAAGGGAAGAGGAGGAAGAGGAGGAGGAAGGAGAGGAAGAAAGAGGAGGTGGAGGAAGAAAGAGGAGGAAGAAGCAAGGGGAAGAGGAGGAGGAAGAGGAAGAAAGAGGGAGGAAGAAGCAAAAGAGGAGGAGGAGGAGGAGGGAGAGGAGGAAGAGGAAGTAGAGGAGGAAGGAGAAAGAGGAGGAAGCAAAGGGGAGAGGAAGGAGAGAAAGAGGGGGGATAGGAGGAAGAGGAAGGAGAGGAGGAAGAGGAGGAAGGAGAAAGAGGAGGAAGAAAAGGAGGAGGAGAGGAGGAGGAGGGAGATGAGGAGGAAGAGGAAAGAGGAAAAGGAAACAAGGGAAGAGGAGGAAGAAGAGGGGGAGGGAGAGGAGGAGGAAGGAGAGGAAGAAGAAAGAGGAGGTGGAGGAAGAAAGAGGAGGAGGAAGCAAAGGGAAGAGGAGGAAGAGGAGGAGGAAGAAAGAGGAGAAAGAGACAAAAAGAGGAGGAGGACAGAGAGGAGGAAGAGGAAGTAGAGGAGGAAGAGGAGGAAGGAGAAAGAGGAGGAAGCAAAGGGGAGAGGAAGAGGAGGGATAGGAGGAAGGAGGAAGGAGAGGAGGAAGGAGAAAGAGGAGGAAGCAAAGGGGAGAGGAGGAAGGAGAGGAGGCGGTGGGAGAGGAGGAAGAAAGAGGAAGAAGAAACAAAGGGAAGAGGTGGAAAAAGAGGAGGAAGGAGAGGAGGAAGAAGCAAGGGGGAGAGGAGGAGGAGGAAGGAGAGGGAAAAGAGGAGAAATGAGAAAGAGGAGGTGGAGGAATGAAGAGGAGGAGGAAGGGAGAGAACAGAGACCGACCGACCGACCGCCTCCCCTCTCACACACCTCCGCCCAGCCAGAGGGGCGAGGCGAGGCGAGGTGTGGTTGGGCTGCGGGGTCTCCTTTTCGCGCCCTCGACCCCCCGGGCGCGCGCCCGAGCGAGCCAAGGCAACTTGTGAGGCGCGCGGGGCGAAAGGCCGGCCGGAGGGCACCGAAGGGACGCACGGACTCCTCCTGGCCGTCCGTCCGTCCGTCCGCTCGCGCCCCCGGAGGTCCCGCAGCCTCAGCCGCCTCAGCTCGCAGCCGCCCGCTCGACGTCTGTCACTCCCGCCGGCTTGGGGGGGGGGTGGAGGAAGGCGCGGAGGAGAGGAAGAGAGGAGAGAAAGAAAGGAGGGAGAATAAAAGAAAGGAGGAAGAGAGAGAGAGAGAAGCTCCGCTTGGGGAAAAATTACTTCACACACACGCACACACACAACCACACGCACGCACACACATAAGCGCGCGCGCGCTCTCGGGAGGCCGAGGGGGAAGAACGGCCCCGCCCTTCCCCACCTTTTTTATTGTGGAGGAAGAAGAAAGGAGAATGAAGGAGGAAGAAGAGGGAAAGGAAGGAGGAGGAAGAAGAAAGGAGGAGGAAGGAGGAAGAAGAGGAGGAGGGAAAGGGAGGAGTAGGAAGGAGGAGGGAGGAAGAAGAGGAGGAGGGAAATGGAGGAGGAAGAAGAAAGGAGGAGGAAAGGAAGAAGAGGAGGGAAAGGGAGGAGGAGAGGTGGTGGAAGGAGGAAGGAGGAAGAAGAGGGAAAGGGAGGAGGAGGAAGAAGAGGTGGAGGAAGGAGGAAGAAGAGGTGGAGGGAAAGGGAGGAGGAGGATGGAGATGAAGAAAGAACAGGGAGAAGAAGAAGAGCAGGGAGGGGAGGAAGAGGAAGGGGGAGGAAGCAAAGGGAAGATGAGGAGGAGGAAGAAGAAAGAGGAGGAGGAAGCAAAAGGAAAGAAGAGGAGGAAGGAGGAGGAAGCAAAGGGAAGAGGAAGAGGAAGAAGAAAGAGGAGGAGGAGGTAGCAAAGGGAAGATGAAGATGAGGAGGAGGAGGAAGAAAGAGGAGGAAGCAAAAGGAAGAGAAGGAAGAAGAGGAGGAAGGAGGAGGAGGAAGCAAAGGGAAGAGGAAGAGGAAGAAAGAGGAGGAGGAAGGAGGAGGTAGCAAAGGGAAGATGTTTTTTGACATTTTTATTTGTACCTTGCCCAGAATCCCTCTGGGAGGGAGAAGGACAGTTTCCGAATGGGATAAAAATAAATAAATAAGAACGAAACCATCAGGGGTGAGTCGGTATCTGTGCGTTCACATTTTCATCACTGATTGGCTCAGCTTTGACAAAGTGATCCACAAGAAAGAGAGGGAAACCCGCCCCCCTCCCACATCTACCAAAAAACAAAAACAATGGGGCTGGAAGCATGCATATATAATAATTGTTTTTTTTTGTAAATCCCTCTTTTTTTAAAAGTTCAGGAGATGCTCACCGAAGAGTTCAGCATCAAAAGATCCCCTCCCAGGTTTTAATGTCGCTTTGTCATTCCTCTGTCAGGATTGCAACTCGACGTAATTGCAAACGGGGGAGGGGGAGGAGTCAGACATCAGTGAGGCAGAAGAACAGCTGGAGCCTGTTCCCAATGTGTGCATGCCACAATTGTTGGATGCGGTATGGTGACACTACCCAGGGCAGTGATGGATAACCTTTTGTGGTCCGCAGTGCCCGAAGCGTGCATTTGTGCATACCCCAAACCCCAAAACGCAATCCGTGCGTCCCCACACATGCACCCCGCCCCTCCGTGCATATGCACGCGACCCCCCCTGCAATGTGCATGCGACCTTCCATACATGTCCTAGCCCCTGTGCATGTGCGCCCCACCCTGTGCATGAGTGGGACCGCCCCCCATGCACCCCACACCCCGGGCATGTGCATGGAGCACCCCACATGCACCCTGCTCCCACATATGCGTATGCGACCCCCCCATCATCTTCCGCCCTCACACATGCACCTCTTGGCCGACGGGAGGCGCACAATCATTGGCGTCCGAGCTGAACTGGGGCGATAGATTCGCCATCACGGACCTACGGGGTTATCTCTGGATCTTCCCCCGCGACAGTGAAGTTCTGCTTTCCTCTCAGAGGTTAAAGAATAGTGTGATGTCCCGCTTCCTCTGATTGGTTCATCGCTTCCCCTCTCCACACACAGGCTGCAGGCTGCCGTCCCTGGCCCAGCTCCCGTACATCTGATGCGCCTTCGACACCCCAGGCCCAGGGGAGCGCGCGGCCATCTGTTTTGCCTGGATGCGCGGCCAAATCCGTACCGAACCGATGCTCACCTGCTACAACTTTTGCTGAGATGTTTTGCAGGTTTTTCCCAGCTGAGTTGATTGAAGGTTTTTTAATTAAAACACACCCGCACACACACACACACACAATTATTTTTTGGTTAAGCCTGGATGAAAAGGTGGAGAAGCACAGTTCGACGTCGGACTTTCTCTCATGCAGCGAAGGTCAAGCGGGCATCCGGGGGGGGGGCGAAGTCAAGGATTTTGTCCGCAAAGTCTAATTTGGAAAGCTTGTGACTCTGAAGCTGGCTCGCTTTCCACAAATACAAATGTAAAATAATAATAATAATAGGATTTTTTTCCTCCCATGAATTTCAACGCTCGCAAACCCAACAGACTAATAACAAGCTCGCGGCTGCCCAAGGTAGCTTTGCCAACACCATTCCCATTTTAAACACTGTCCCCCAAATGCTTGCGCACTTCGCTTCCCTGGACGCATCCGTGGTATTCCGAGGAAGGGAATGAGAGTCCCAAAGATGCCGTCGACGTTATCGTTGAGGGAGTTAATATTCTCCAGGATTAATGCTCTGTCTTGGGAAAACTGTGCCAGCCTCTTTAAACACCCCTAAAACTTGGCGCTCTTAAAGGAAGAAGCAGTTGAGAGCTAGTCAGATATGCCACCTGCTAACTCTGCAGCATGAAAAATACGTCCCAGCTGCATCCAATGGAGATGTTTGCTGTGCAGCCAATAATATCTTTAAAAAGAAAAAAAAAAGAATGGACAACTTTACGAATAAGGCAGAGGAAGAGACTTTGGAAGGATTCTGAGTTTCGCGAAGATTAATCTGAACATTTCTAAAGATTTATCAAGGATTCTTTTTTTTCTCTCTCTCTTAGAATAGAATAGAATTTTATTATTTGTATGCCGCCCTTCTCCGGGAGGACTCAGGGCGGCGAACAGTTCAAAAGGGGGAAAAGGGGAACATAAAAACGAAATACAGATAATAAAAAGCAACAGTCGCACAACCATACATGTCGAGAGGGGAGGGAACTCATCAACCCCAGGCCTGCCGGCAAAGCCAGGTTTTGACGGCTTTTCGGAAGGCCTGGAGAGAGGTGAGGGTCCGAATCCCTGCGGGGAGTTCATTCCAGAGGGCCGGAGCTGCCACAGAGAAGGCCCTTCCCCAGGTAATAGCCAGATGGCATTGGCTGGTAGATGGCACCCGGAGGAGGCCAACCCTGTGAGATCTAGTGGGTCTGAATCCGGCTGATTCAGAAGCCCTCCCTGTTTTTGCCAACCGTTTCTCCTTTATCTTATATTGGTTCATTTTCCAGATTTCTTTCCCAAGTCAAGTATCTTCCCACAAGAGTTTGCAAACTCTGCTAACCCGGGACCGTGGATGAAAAAAAAAATTCCGGATACAATATACAATAAAGTTACACATAAAGTCTAACTTATTTAATACCCTACATATTTTCTCTCTTTCGCTTAATAATAATGTTAGACTTAGGATAACTTTATTGTCATTTAAAATGTACACTAATTGGCATACGTTAAAATGAGATTTCGTTGCATACAGCTCTCAAAGGGTCACCACCTCCAACATCCTTCTTTCATTAGATAAATCTATCCAAAATGGCATTACAGGTAAATTCACTATTCAGCACTACAGTCAGTTTTCCATACTGTTAGAGGTTATATGTCAACGCTTCCTGAAGAAATGTAAAATTCAGCTAAAATCTCTACTCTCGCCCAAATATCGCTGGATGTTTTCTACAAGCACTTAAACACATGCAACCATTTACAGTGTTAAGCACAGAACAAAATAACATATGTTTATATGTACACTTTGAGCTTCTACACCGGAGACAAATTCCTTGTGTGTCCAATCACACTTGAACCATAGAGCTATTCTATTCTATTCTATTCTATTCTATTCATTCTAATTCATTTCTATTCATTGTATTTCTATTCATTGTATTTCCTTCTATTTATTATATTCATTCTATTTCTATATTCTATTCCATTCATTCTAATTCATTTTTATTCTATTCTATTTATTCCATTTCTATTCCTATTCCTATTCTATTCTATCCATCTAATTCTATTTCTATCCTATTCATTCTATTTCTATTAATTATAATTCCAATTCATTTCTATTCTATTCTATTCATTCTATTTCTATTCCTATTCCTATTCTATTCAATTTCAATTTCTATTCTATTGATGCTAATTCCAATTCATTTCTATTCTATTTATTCTAATTCTAATTCATTTCTGTTCTATACATTCCATTTCTATTCCTATTCTATTCTTTCCATCTAATTCTATTTCTATTTCTATTCATTCTATTTCTATTGACTCCAATTCCAATTCATTTCGATTCTATTCATTCTATTTCTATTTCTATTCTATTCTATTCATTCTATTTCTATTCTATTGATTCTAATTCTAATTCATTTCTATTCTATTCTATTCATTCTATTTCTATTCATTCTATTTCTATTGATTCCAATTCCAATTCATTTCGATTCTATTCATTCTATTTCTATTTCTATTCTATTCATTCTATTTCTATTTCTATTCTATTCATTCTAATTCTAATTCTAATTCATTTCTATTTCTATTCTATTCATTCTATTTCTATTCCTATTCCTATTCCTATTCTATTCATTCTAATTCATTTCTATTCTATTCATTCTATTTATTCTATTCTATTGATTCAATTCTAATTTCAATTTCAATTCTATTCTGTTCCCATTCCATTCTCCTATTCTGTTCTGTTCTGTTCTCTTCTACTCTACTCTACTCTATTCTATTTTAAGGTCACAAATGGTCCTTCTAAGCAGGGGTGAAATTCAGCAGGTTCAGCTGAAATTTTGAGTAGTTCAGAGAACCTACAAATACCACCTCTGGCGGGCCCCAATCGTGGGGATGGAATGGAGATTTTGCAGTATCTTTCCCCTGCTACGCCCATCAAGCCACACCCACAGAACCAGTAATAAAAGAAAAAATTTTGATTGATGAATTTCACCCGCAAAACACATACTGTGCAAATCCTCAAATACAGATCCTATGAATAGGGAGACTGTAGTACTATAGTAGAACTGAAATCTTTTAAGTGAAGTCAGGTGGGGTCTGGATTCCAAATGAAATGAAATATACCTCTTTGTGCGAGCAGCATTAAATTTAATTCTTTAATTTATTTCTACACGATGCAGTGATGGATTATCTGGGCAACTTACAGGAGCCGGTTAGACAAATTTGTGGAAGATTATCGCTGGCAGTTAAAAGACATACGACCTGCCTGATTACTATTCTCTTGATCCTTAATAGCTATACATTATCTGAGTCTCAACACACATTCTTACTTTCTCATCCATCTCCCGTCTTTCCCAAAAGGTATCTGTTTAGCCAATTGTGAACGGATCTCTGATTCGATTCAGTAAGAAGCCATTAAAGTTACCGTATTTTTAGAGTATAAGACGCACTTCCCCCACCCCCTAAAAGAGTGCAGAAGTGTTGGTGCGTTTTATACACCGAATACAGCCATTTTTGGCCGCCTAAAGCCCCGCCCCCAAAGCCGCGCCCCAAAGCCCATTTTTGCAAAAAATGGGTGAAAAACAGTCCATTTTTCGCCACTTTTTTTTTTGCAAAAGCAGGGGTATTTTTCCTTTCCCCCAGCCCTGCTGAAGCATGCAGGGTGCTCCTGGGGGGCGATGGAGGAAAAAAACTTTTTTTCTTACTTACCTCTTCGAAATCTTGGTGCGTCTTATACACTGGTGCGTCTTATAGCCCGAAAAATACAGTAAGGTGTACCTCCTTTAGAGTTTTGGGGACTAATATTTACACTTAGAAACATATAGGCATCTTTTTCTCTCCCTCTCTCTCTCTCTCCCTCCTTTCCCGTATTTCTTTCTCTCTTTCTTTCTTACATTTTCTCCCTCCTTCTATTTTTTCTTTCTTTTCTTTTTCTTTCTCTTTTTTCTCTCTCTCTCCCTCTCTCCTTTCCTGTCTTTCTTTCTTACTCTCTTTCTTACTCTCCCTCCCCCACTTTTTGTTTCTTTTCTTTCTTTCTCTTTCTTTCTCTCTCTCCCTCCCTTCTTTCCTGTCTTTTTCTCTTTCTTTCTTACTCTCCCTCCCTCCCCCACTTTCTTTCTTTCTCTCTTTCTCTCTCTTTCTCTCTCTCTTTTTTTCTCTCTCTCTCTCTTCCTCCTTCCCTCCCTCCCCCTATCTCTCTCTCTCTCTCTCTCTCTCTCTCTCTCTCTCTCTCTCATGACAATTAACGAATGGAACAATTTGCATCCAGAAGTTGTGAATTTTCCAACACTGGACTTTTTTTAAGGAGAGATTAGACAATCGTTTGTCTGAAATGTTATAAGTCTTCATGCCTGAGCAGGGGGTTGGACTAGAAGACCTCCAAAGGCCTCCTCCAACTTTGTTATTATGTTCTTTTCTGCATTATCAGGCAAATGCCATTATATAATGCACCTACCAATTATTTAATACGTATCTGTCAGGTTATGTTGCAAAGGTAGTATTCAGCAGGTTCTGACTGGTTCTGGAGAACCGGTAGCAGAAATTTGGAGCAGTTTGGAGAACTGGTAAATACCACCTCTGACTGGCCCCACCCCCATCTATTCTCTGCCTCCCAAGTCCCAGCTGATTGGGAGGAAATGGGGATTTTGCAGTATCCTTTCCCTGCCATGCCCACCAAGACATACCACGCCCACCAAACCACGCAGTGGTGGGTTTCAATTTTTTTTAGAACCTCTTCTGTAGGTGTGGCCTGCTTTGTGGGAGTGCCTTGCCAGCCATGTGACCGAGTGGGAGTGGCTTGGCAGTCATGTGACTGGATGGGCATGGACAACTTGTAAAATGTGGTGAAACTCACTTAAAAACACTCTTGCTTAGCAACCAAAATGTTGGATCAGAAACTCTGGCATTTGAAGCACGCAAGCCTTAAAGCTGTCAAGTTACAAGACGCTTGCACCCCTAACCCTCTAGAAAAAAAACCCCAGGGGTCTTCAAACTTGACAGCTTTCAGACTTGTGGACTTCAACTCCCAGAATTCCCCCTCTTGCTCTTCATCTTGATGATGTGTGGACAGGTGGGGGGAGGGAACTGGAACCGGTTCTAAACGGCACTGTAGATTTGTGGAACCTCATCTATAGAAGAGGTTAGAACTGGCAGGAACCCACCCCTGAAACTACGCCCACAGAACTGGTAGTAAAGTTTTTTTAATCCCACCACTGTTATGTTGGATGAAAATTACGCAATGCACAACATCTATGTGATATCAAAACACATATGATGCTTAGGCCCCTACATCCTATTCTGTTAGAAGAACAGAATTAATAGCTACCTTTTATATAATGGCATAACGGCCTCAAATTATAATTAGCGTATTGTGAATGTATATAACAATAAAGGAGCCAAGGTGGCGCAGTGGTTAAATGCAGCACTGCAGGCTACTGCTAGATCAGCAGGTCAGCGGTTCAAATCTCACCGGCTCAGGGTTGACTCAGCCTTCCATCCTTCCGAGGTGGGTAAAATGAGGACCCAGATTGTTGGGGGCAATATGCTGACTCTCTGTAAACCGCTTAGAGAGGCCTGAAAGGCCTATGAAGCGGTATATAAGTCCACTGCTATTGCTATTGCTATTGCTAAAGGGACTGAAACCTTTTCAAAATAAACATTTGTCTCGTGTTGTTTTCGGTTTCGGGCAAAGCTGCCCTTTGAGATTTTTGGGGAGGTCCATGCTGGATCTGTCATAAATTTAGGACAAAGCCTTGAATCTCTGACTCTCGTGTCCCTGGCTTCTCGCTTTAACTCTTTCTGTGCAAAAAGAAAGAGCAGCGGTGTTACTAGTTGTTTCTTTAAAATATTTATAGTCAGCCTGTCATGGAAAGCATCCCCAGGCAATATATAACATTAAAAATAGATTGCGTGGCAATATAAAATGCAATGAAACAAAAACTCCGAGAGCAAAATAATAAAATAAAAAAAACGCACCTGTGGGTAACAGCCATAGCAGCCTGACATTCCCAGGGCCACAGCGAATAAAATTTGCGACCCCTAATTGTAACAAGGTTGGCAAACTGATAGGGATGTGGGGGGGTCACACATGAGAAAAGACGCTGTTCTCCCTTCATTATCATCATTTAAAGACCCCATAATCCCTTGCGGGTTGGAGTCTGGGCACCTGAATGGAGCCAACGGAGTATTTACTGGCCCGATGCTCTTCCTGTTGCCAATGCGGAGTTTTGTTCTGCAGATATATTCTCACTGTGCCCAGAGAGAGAAATATCTGCCCCTACCTAGGATTGAACTCACAGCCTCCTGATTGTGAGTTGAGAGCGCCACCTCTAGGCCACCGCGCCACTCTGCTACTCTGTTCTCCATTGATGTCCCCATTCCCCCTCCCCACAATATATATACCTGTAGGATGTGGCCTTGTGAGGCATGACTGCAGCTTGAGGGGAAACATATACAGGTAGTCCTTGGCTTACAACAGTTCATTTAGTGACGGTTCAAAGTTACAACATCTCTCCCCAAAAGTGACAATTTTGACCATTTTTCACACTTACGGCCATTGCAACATCCCCGTGGTCACGGGATCAAAATTCAGACAGTTGGCAACTGATTCTCATTTACGATGGTTGCAGCATCCTGTGATTCCCCTTTTGCGACATTTTGACAAGCGGTCAAGGCGGAAGCCTGGATTCACTTAACAACCGAGGTACTAACTTAACAACTGCAAAGGTTAACTTAAACAACAGTGTCAAGAGAAGTCGTAAAACGGGTGAACCCTCGCTTAGCAACAGGAATTTTGGGCTCAATTGTGGCCATAAGTCGAGAACTAAAGGTAAAGGTTCTCCTCGCACATATGTGCTAGTCGTTCCCGACTCTAGGGGGCGGTGCTCATCTCCGTTTCAAAGCCCAAGAGCCAGCGCTGTCCGAAGACGTCTCCGTAGTCATGTGGCCGTCATGACTAAACGCCGAAAGCGCACGGAACTCTGTTCCCTTCCCACCAAAGGTGGTTCCTATTTTTCTACTTGCATTTTTTCGTGCTTTCGAACTGCTAGGTTGGCAGAAGCTGGGACGAGTAACAGGAGCTCACTCCGTTACGCGGCGCTAGGGATTCGAACCACCGAACTGCCGACCGTTCCGATCGACAAGCTCCCCAAATCATTCACCCTCTTATCGATCTTCCCAACGGCCACGTATAATGGATCCGTAAGTCTGAGGAGGGAGGCGGGGGCTCAGTGGTTAAGATGCTGAGCTTGTCGAACTGCCAACATAGCAGTTCGAAAGCACGTAAAACATGCAAGTAGAAAAATAGGCACCACCTTTGGTGAGAAGGTCACAGCGTTACTCGCATCTTCGGGGTTTAGTCCTGCCGGCCACATGACCACAGAGACATCTTCGGACAACGCTGGCTCTTGGGCTTTGAAACGGAGATGAACACCGCCCCCTAGAGTCGGGAACGACTAGCACCTATGTTCGAGGGGAACCTTTACCTTTTATCAGCTTCCCAAGACATTGGCCCCTGTTGATCTTCCCAACGGCCACGTAGAATGGATGCGTAAGTCTGAGAAATTGTCATCCCAGCACGCTGGGAGGGAGCCACCCTACTAGGAAAGGTTGCTCTGTCTTGAAGCTCTTTCGGAGTATTTCATTCTGCCAATTGTTGGGCTTCACGCAGGCAGAGCAATAAATCCCTCAATCCAGAAACACGACGTTTAACAACTGGCAAACAGCAAAAGCTTCACTGACTCAAGATGACTAAGTTGCTTTGCTGCAGAGAAGGGGCAATTTTTATGCAAAAGATTTGTCAACTGCAGAACGTGTGTGTGTGTGTGTGTGTGTGATATGTGTATAGATATGTGTCTCTCTATATCTATCTATTATCTATCTATCTATCTATCTATCTATCTATCCATCCATCTAAAAAATCAGACAGACAGACAGACAGACAGACAAAGAAAGACAGAGAAAGTGAGACAGAGAGAGAGAGTGGGTGACAGAGAGAGGAGAGAAGGGGGGGGGAGAGAGAGCCCGACATAGAGTGAGGGACAGAGAAGAGAAAGAGAGAGACAAAGAGAGACAGAAAATGAGAGACAGAGACAGAGAGAAGAGAAAGAGAGAGAGAGACAGAGAGAGAGACAGAGAGAAGAGAGAGACAGTGAGAGACAGAGAGAAGAGAAAGAAAGAGAGAGTGAGGGACAGAGAGAAGAAAAAGAGACAGAGAGAAGAGAAAGAGAGAGACAGAGAGAGAGAAGAGAGAGACAGGGAGAGACAGGGAGAAGAGAAAGAAAGAGAGAGTGAGGGACAGAGAGAGGAGAAAGAGAGACAGACAGACAGAGAGTGAGAGACAGAGAGAGAGACAGAAAGTGAGACAGAAAGAGGAGAGAGAGAGAAAGAGAGAGACAGAAAGTGAGAGACAGAGAGGAGAGAGAAGAGAAAGAGAGAGATAGATAGATAGAGAGAGAGAGGAGAGAGAGACAGACAGAGAGTGAAAGACAGAGAGAAGAGAGAGAGAGAGAAGAGAGAGAGACAATGAGAGACAGAGAGAAGAGAAAGAGAGTGAGACACGGAGAGAAGAGAGAGAGACAGTGAG
The DNA here is from genome assembly GCF_051295495.1 of Thamnophis sirtalis. Classification (NCBI taxonomy): domain Eukaryota; kingdom Metazoa; phylum Chordata; class Lepidosauria; order Squamata; family Natricidae; genus Thamnophis; species Thamnophis sirtalis. The sequence continues at coordinate 75,452,308 of NW_028261389.1, forward strand.
AGACAGAGAGAAGATTAAGAGACAGAGACACAGAGAGAAGAGAGAAACAGTGAGAGACAGAGAGAAGAGAAAGAGAGAGAGAGTGATGGACAGAGAGAAGAGAAAGAGAGAGAGAAAGAGAGAGGAGAAAGAGAGAGACAGAGAGTGAGAGACCAGAGAGAAAGAGAGAGAGAGACAGAAAGTGGGAGACAGAGAAAGGAGAGAGGAGAGAGAGACAGAGAGAAGAGAGAGAGAGACAGAAAGTGAGAGACAGAGAGAGGAGAGAGAGGAGAGGGGGGGAGGGGGGAGGGAGAGAGAGAGAGAGAGATGGAGAATGAGGGACCAAGAAACAGACAGAGAGAGAAAAAAAGAGAGAGAAAGAGAGTTCTTGCATACAAGCCTACAGAGGCAAACTACAAGTTTTACAAATGTTTCCCAAACCTTTATAAGTAAACCTGGAGACGGTTTTCCCAAAGGTGTTTTTTTCAAGAGGCAACTGGACTTTCTTTCTTTTGAAGACGTTTCGCTTCTCATCCAAGAAAGCAGAACTGAAAAAGCTTCTTGGATGAGCAGCGAAACGTCTTCAAAAGAAAAAAAAAACCAGAAAGTCCAGTTGCCTCCTGAAAAAAACCCCTTTGGGACAATCACAACCCGAGTCCCAGCTGATCCGGAGGGAAGGGGGATTTTACAGTATCCTTCCCCTGCCACGCCCACCAAGCCACGCCCACAGAACCGGTTGTAAAAAAAAATACATTTTAAAATTTTTTATTAAACATACAACACACACATGTAATCATCTTACATTACATCCTGTAGAAAGTGTGTCAATTGGTTACAATTAGCTTTCGTGCATCTCTTTCACAGTCATTACTTACATTCCTATCAAATGTCAAAGTTCTTAATGAGTCTTACTTTCTCATTCGACTGAAATTGTTTTAGTGTCCTTTTGCCTAGAATAATCCATAGTTAAAAAACGCAACCACCTAATGGCATTTCATTAATTATTACAGAGTCATCCAACAGCCTTAAACCTTTATAACATATTCTAAACAAAAATTAGTTGACAAAATTTCTAACCCCCCCCCGCAAAATCACTATTTACAATTTGTGTCCAGATTCCTTTTGTTGTAATATGTTGTATTTGTGCTGATAAATAAATAAAGGGAGACTAGTATAGATCTATTTCAAGCTATTTAGCTCTCATCAGCTAGCCATACCCTTACTGGGAATCAAACCTGTGCTGTATTGCATCTTAGGCAGATGTGTTAACCACTAAGCCACAGAGCTCAACTCCTTATCAGCCAAGCCAGGGTGAAAGGTATCTATTTAGATTTACAACCCCCGGTATGCCCAAATATGGGAGGAAGATCACTACTTCCATACTGTGTGTGTGTGTGTGTGTTTGTGTGTGTGTTTTTAAAGTCACAACCCCGGGTATGCCCAAATATGGGAGGAAGTTCACTACTTCCATTCTCTGTCATTCGGCTCGTCACAAGAGACCATCCAGACAGAAACCCAATATTTTTTACTGTTGCCTTTTTGTTACATTGGTTATATTTGTGCTGATAAATAAATAAAGGGAGACTAGTACAGATCTATTTCAAGCTGTTTAGCTCTCATCAGCTAGCCATACCCTCGATTCTCAATAAGGGTATGGCTAGCTGATGAGAGCTAAGCAGCTTGAAATAGATCTATACTAGTCCCCCTTTATTTATTTATCAGCACAAATATAACATATATATATATATATATATATATATATATATATATATATATATATATATATATATATATATATATATATATATATATATAATATTAACTGTATTCCTTATCCTTGTCATTCCATTGTTAGTTGTTATAATTAAAATTGGTGAACAGAAAGTCCTTTCCTGTTATATCTATTTTCTTCTCATCAAACCAACATATATGTATACCTTATTGCCCTTATCAATTATTTATTTAACATAACCATCTATATTACTAAATTACTACTTACTAATTATAAAACTTAGTTAAATTTTTTTGTTCTTGACTTTCATATCTCCAATAACATTACACCTTTATAACATATTCAAAGTAAGAATTAATTAATTAAATTTCTAAACCTTTTTCCCCCCAAATCAGTTTGCAATTTATATCCAAATTCCTTATATTAAACCAGTACATATATATGTCGTTAAGTATGACTTATCATTTCATTATTATTATTATCATTAATATTTGTTAATGAAATCATTTATTACTTGTAGTAGTAATTTTTTTTAAAATCCCACTACTGCGGAGCGGCCATTGGTTAAGGGCCTGTGGGGTACATGGGGCATGTTCCCCCTCCCTTCCCCTCCCCTCCAGTCTCCCCTCCTCATTTCGTATGTTTGCGCAATGAGCAACCAGAGGAAATGGCGGGGCGGCTGGGCGTGCGTTTAAATATTTTCAGAGAGGGCTTATTTTTAGGGGAGGGCTTATTTTAGCACATGTGCTCAAAAGCCCGATTGGGCTTATTATCAAGGGAGGTCTTATTTTCGGGGGAACAGGGTACATCAAGGATCGCCTGCATTGAATAACGTTTTATATTTTCTTCTTTTTTTTCTCCCCTTGCTATTGATTTTGTGAAGTTTCTAGCAGGAACCGAATCATAAATCAGTTCTGCAAACACCAATAAAAAATGTTTCTAGACAACCTGAAGGAGAGACCATAAGCTACACCGGTTCTTCATTGGAGTCACTCAACCCGCAGTGTTTATTCAGTTGAACATCCCTATTGACCCAATGTTTGTAAATTACACGTTCTCCAGTCTCGCACGCTGAAGAGTTACAAGCCGATATTAATTCAGAAAGTGAGAAAGGACTTGTTAATTTATGAGTTGTGAACTGAAAGTCATAGAATTGGAGTGCCGCTTTCCTTTTGGAAATGAATAAATGAAAGAAAATGCTTCCTTTTTAATGGCTCTTTTGGATTTCTTTTTAAAATTTTGAAATTGGGAGTTCCTTGCGGATAACAATTTTCATATGGAAGCTTTACGGTTCCACCACAAAACCGCGTTCGACTAAAGCGCGCTCGACGAAACCGCATAGCTGACGTCATCACAGGGCGACAACAGCGCGGAGACAGAAGCACGCTGTAAACGCTAAACCTAAAATTAACCCCTAAACCTAAACCTAACCCCCCTAAACCTAATCCTAAACCTAACCCCAAACCTAACCATTAACCTAACCCTTAACCTAACCCTTACCTTAAGTTGAATCGG